>NC_068984.1:30659973-30664827 GCF_001194135.2 Octopus bimaculoides
TATATATTTATATATATATATATATATATATATTCTAAGTAGAGCAAAGAAGCATTGCTGGTATAATACACAGACAATCGCTGTCTGTCATACCAATACTTATTTTGTAAAAATACCATAAAAAGTAAATTAAGCACATGTGCTGGTGCCATGTATAAAGCACCCATGCTGGTGCCACATATCAAGCACTGGGGCTAGATTCATATAGAAAACACCCAGTACATGCTGTAAAGTGGTTGGCATAAGGAATGGAATCTAGCTGCATAAACCATTTCAAAACAGACAATAGGAGCCTGGAGCAGCCTTTTAGCTTGCTAGTTCCTGTCAAACTATCCAACCCATGCCAGCATGGAAAACAGATGTTAATATATATACAAATACACATGCACGCACGCGCACACACACACACTCACACACTTTTTTTTATACATATACATACATATAGGTATATATACAAACCATAAAAGTCAGGAGATATGAGAGACGAATATATATTTATTTAACCAAGAGACTTCCTTAGGTTTATGACGGTTTCCCAACCTTCTTCATGTAGTATTAATTTCAGTATGGAAGAAATTATGCTCACATGTTTGCATTAGTATATTTGCTCTGCTTTATACAATGAAATTGCATATTCAGAAATCAATGGAAATAAAGAAAGCTAGCTCATGAAATCACCAGAATATTGTGGTTACTCCACTAATCAACTGAAAATGTATATACGTGTGTGTATGTGTGTTTATTTTACTGTCTCCTTATCTTGATATCAGACGGTAGTTTTAAGCAAGTATCACTGTCATGTGAGAGGTGTTCTTTGTTTCCTATCTTCCATGAAATCATGTCTCGGTATGGTGAAATGTTATCTTACTTTTAAGTAGGTTAGGGTTGGCAACAGAAATGGCAGTTAACTGTACAAAATCTGTCTAGTCAATGTGAGCATGAAAAAGTGAATGTTTCATATGTATATTCCATGGATGATATTCTCAATCAAGATGTTGCAACCACATCTGATTGTTCAAAGGTTTCAATTGTGTGTAAATGTACATATATTTACTCAATTGCTGATATTTATCAATGATTTCTTCCATTGTTTTGATGCACCATAATTTATCATTAATAAAGCTGTTGGCATCTTTGATGACATGGGTATACTTAATTATATTTCCCTAAGGTAGGTTAAGGAGAGAAATGAACTTTGTTAGAGTAATACACAGACAATCACACTCTTTCACATCAATATTTATTTTTTAAAATACCCTAAAAAATAAATAAAGCACTGAGACTGGTGCCACATGTAAACACTGAGACTGATGCAATATATAAAGCGCTGGGGCTAGTGCCATGTAGGAAGCACCCAGTACACTCTGTAAAGTGGTTGGCATTAGGGAGGGTATCCAGCTGTAGAAGCCATGTCAAAACAGACAACTGGAGCTTGGTGCAACTTCCTGGCTTTGCAGCGCTTGTCAAACCATCCAACTTATGCTAACATGGAGAACAAACGTTAAATGTTGAAGACGATCATGATATTTGTTTGTCTGCAGCCACTTTTCCGTGGCTTCTTGGTCTTAAATGAACATATTGAGATATTTATACAGCTTGATGCTCTTCTTGTCACTAACACTTTGTTGTTTTCAAGTAAATGGTATCTTGGTAACAGAAGTAACAAAAACAACATTATTCTTAGTGACTGTCATAAAACACAGACATAAAAACACACTGATACACAGACACCCACATATACAGATCTATAAGTATGTAAATATTTGTGTATTATATATATAACAAGGTCTAGTTAACCTAGCAAAATCCAAAGTCTTAGTAAGTAGGAAAGTAGACAAATCACAAATCTCCTTGTGTAGATGACCCTGCTTGATCTGTAGGAAAAGCAGAGGTAGAAATTCATTAAGATGTACCCAGTGTAAACTATCGATACATAAGAAGTGCAGCAATATCAGAGGAAGGTTAACAAGGAAACTAGTTTTTGAGTGTGGAAGGTGCACCAGTACAGTTAACACTAAAAATGTACAGAAAATAGATTCCATCAGATGCGAGGGGGCAAAACTAGAAGTAGTTGATAGCTTCTGTTAGCTAGGTGACCAAGTCAGTAGTGGAGGTGGATGCTCTGAGAATATAGCTGCTAGAATAAGAATAGTTAGGCTCCTACCTCTGTTGGTAATAAAGGGCCTCTCAAATAGAGTGAAAGGTAGATTGTATGATGCCTGTGTGTGAACAGCCATACTACACAGCAGTGAAACATAGGCTGTGATGGCTGAGGATGTGCGTAGGCTTGAAAGACATGAAGTAAGTATGCTCCACTGGATGTGTAATGTCAGTGTGCATATACAACAGAGTGTAAGCGCCCTGAGAGAAAAGTTGGACATAAGAAGCATCAAATGTGGTGTGCAAGAGAGACAATTGTGTTGGTATGGTCATGTGAGGCATATGGATGTTGACAGCTGTGTGAAGAAATGCTGATCTCTACCAGTGGAAGGAATCTGTGACAGAGGGACACCCAGGAAGACATGGGATGTGGTGATGAAGCATGATCTTTGAACACTGGGTCTCACAGAGCAATGACTAGTGAGCAAGACTTTTGGAGATATGCTGCATTTGCAAAGACCTGTCAAGACAATTGAAATCATGGTTGCTGCTGTCGTTGGTGTCACATAGCTGGCACCCATGCTGGTGGCACGTAAAAGGCATCTTTCGAGTGTTGGGCTTCATGAAGGCATGTGGCTGATGCTGGTGATGTGGAACTAGAAACCATGCTGGTGGCATGTAAAAAGCACCTTTTGAGTGCTGGGCCCCATGGAGGCATTGACAAATGACCGAGATGGTTGGCAATATATGCTTGAGAAGGAAGAGCCATCAAACTGGATGAAATTGTAGTTGTGACAGATATTGGCACATAGGTAACCTAATGGCCTATTAAGGTGACATTTTCACATCATGCATATTAATAACAATCTCTACCCTCCTGTATCTATCCATTACATGCATGCTCTTTCTTTGTTCACATACATCATACATCACACAGGTAAAAGCAACCATTATGCTCTCGGAGTGGTTGGCATTAGGAAGGGCCTCCAGCTGTAGAAACCATGCCAAATCAGACTGGAATCTGGTGCAGCCCCTCAGCATACTAATCCTGGTCAAACCGTCCAACCCATGCCAGTATGGAGAACGGACGTTAAATGATGATGATGATGTGTGTGTGAGCATGTACATATAATGAGAGAGAGAGGGAAAAAGGTAGTAATATATACAGAGAAAGATAATTAGATTGATATATTTACATTGCAGAATTTGCAAAAAAAGTTTGAGAACAGGTGACTTGATGTTGAGTTAGAAGTGTAAAGATTTATCTAATATAATCTGGTATTTACCTTAATTGATTTAGTCATTTTTGGTGTTTCCTTGGAAGACTACATGAAAGAAGATAACACCATTTCTGTACGAAACCTATATACACAAATACACGCTCACACATTGATTTGTTTGTGTGATGTGTGTGAACAAAGAAGGAGCAGGCATGTGACGGATAGATATAGGAGGGTAGAGATTGTTATTAATATGTATGATGTGAAAATGTCAACTTAATAGGCCATTAGGTTACTAACAAAGATTTCATCTTCATGTAACATTACAGGGTAAATCATATTTGTGAAGACCATTCTTATTCTGGCTATTGATTTTCAAGTCAGAATTTACAGATATTTTGGAAACATGAAATGAAATCGTATAATCAGAAGTGAAACCTGTGTCATAGACTATTTCACTACAAGTTCAACTTCATTAAGACTGACACTCAAACATTTAAATTCTTTATTTTATTGGTTTCGGTCTTTTGATTGTAGTTGTGCTGGGATACTGTTTTCAAGAGTTTTCGATCAATCATATCAACCCTAGTACTTGCATCAATCCAGTATTCTTATTATTGATCACTATTTATTGAATGGTCTAGATTTATAATGATTTGTATAAAGGGAGGTAATTTACCTTATAATTTAGTCTTACATGCATAAACAAGGATGCAGACTCTACCCCACAGACACATACAGACCTTAAACAACATTGTTACACTATTTCTATTATTACACACCAAAATCATCACTCAGACATATGGATTCTTTACTCACGAACTTTTGAACAGTGAGGATTCTCTAGTTTTATGGGGTTGGAGCTACCCTCACTAATGCCAGTGCAAGGATAAAATGCACCCAGTGCACTTTGTAAATTGACTGGCAGATGAGTAGAGATGATAGAGTGTTAGAAAGACCCCATGGGGAAAAGTGAAAAGTTTTGTCAATGGTTTATTGAGAGTTAATAAAATTCACGTGTCGATGCCTGGTTGGATGACTAAATCCAAGCTTCTCTGCTAGTTCTTCAACAGTTACGATGGGATTTTGCTCCACCAAGTTTTGCAGGACGTCCTTGTTGAGTTCTACAGATCTTCCAGGATGAGGCTTGTCTGCTAGGCTGTAGTTTCTGGCTTACAATTTCTGGAACCACCATTGACACTGACTTATGCTTGTTGTCAGATCTCCATGTACTGCATTAATATTCCTTGCAATTTCCATTGCGTTGTTAACTTTATTGAACTCATAGAGCAAAATATGCTGAATATGCTCCTTTGTCACTTCCATTATAGCTTTGAAAAAAATAGCAGTTAAAATCAAACAACACTCTTTAAAACTTGCACTAGGAATAGATACAAGGTAAAATTACTACGTGCATTTATAGTGAGTTGACGCAGGTAGATTATCCTGTTCTCCTCTGGCTTTCAGTTCATGCAATTGAAAAAGACTGCATTATTTATGGGATGACCCAATATATATACATAAATAAATAAAT
>NC_068984.1:30666307-30668517 GCF_001194135.2 Octopus bimaculoides
GCGTGGCCGTTGCCAGTACCGCCTGACTGGCTCCTGTAGGATTTTCGAGCGAGATCATTGCCAGTGCCCCTGGACTGGCTTGTGCGGGTGGCACATAAAAGACACCATTTCGAGCGTGGCCGTTTTCGTGCGGGTGACACGTAAAAGCACCCACTACACTCTCTGAGTGGTTGGCGTTAGGAAGGGCATCCAGCTGTAGAAACTCTGCCAAATCAGAATGGAGCCTGGTGTTGCCATCCGGTTTCACCAGTCCTCAGTCAAATCGTCCAACCCATGCTAGCATGGAAAGCGGACGTTAAACGATGATGATGATGATACATATAAGGAGAGAAACAATGAACATGAGGATGTGCACAAGAGGTACATTAGTTTGATGTTTGATGAAAGGAGAGAGTTTAACCTTTTGATCATAGTTCTTCATCAGAAAGTGGAAAGGGGAAAAGTGCAAAGGAGAAGAAATTGCCAACAGACTGTGTGTAGTTACATTGCTGATGTGGTCAACATATATATATTTATATATACATATGGTGGTTGGCACTCCATCGGTTATGACGACGAGGGTTCCAGTTTATCCAATCAACGGAACAGCCTGCTCATGAAATTAATGTGCAAGTGGCTGAGCACTCCACAGACACATGTACCCATAACGTAGTTCTCGGGGAGATTCAGCGTGACACAGAGTGTGACAAGGCTGGCCCTTTGAAATACAGGTACAGCAGAAACAGGAAGAAAGAATGAGAGAGAAAGTTGTGGTGAAAGAGTACAGCAGGGTTCGCCACCATTTGCTGCTGGACCCTCGTGGAACTTTAGGTGTTTGCGCTCAATAAACTCTCACAACGCCCGGTCTGGGAATTAAAACCGTGATCCTACGACCACGAGTCCGCTGCCCTAATCACTGGGCTATTGCACCTCCACATATATACATATATAGGGAGAATTTTCAAAAAAAACAACAGGCAAAGACAGGTGGTGTAGAAAACAAATAGATGTATGAGTATAAGACTTGGGAACTGAAAAAGTCTTTAACGTTTCGAGCCTACGCTCTTCCACAGAAAGGAACACAGGAAGAAACAAGGAGAGAAAATAATGTGTGTAAGTAGTTAGTGATCTATCATGGCGTATGTATGTGTGTGTGTGTGTGTGTGTGTGTGTGTGTGTGTAATTTTCTTGGGTATTTATAAATTTTCTTTGCAGACTGGTCATAACAATGAAACAAGGCTCTTTTGTTATGTGTGTAGACTTCTATGCATATATGAATGAATGTATGAATGCATGTATATGCATAACTGCTTATACAAAAACCTAAAACTATGGTTAACAATCAGAGTAATCTAAATTTCATATTTTCATTGGTCATATTTAAAATATTTATTCTTTCCACAACTGGAATAACCAACAAATTGGATTATAAATATCACAGTAAACTGAAAGTTGTTTACTCAATTGAAATAAAGTTTACATTTTCCTGTCTTTTGAAATACTCAGTAATATACTTTAAAAGCTATAATTGTTTGAAAAGAGGTTGATGATGGCAATCATAGTGTGTAAGATAGATCAAGTATTTCATTGGTAAGAAAATTATTTCTCATTAAATTTGTTGTATTTCTATAATTTATGCTTTGATGTCAGACTTAGCATTAAACTTAAACAGCTTCTTCATAATTGCCTGAAAATCAGAGGCCAATTTCTTCTGCGAAGCTGATAGACGCACTGTACGTGAATTTTTGCCAAAATTACCCAGATGTAACATATCTATAATTCAACAAAAGCTGATTTCAATATAATCCATGATGTTGAAATTTTTTTCTTATATCATTGCTGTTAAAATAATTTCTAGCTTCCTAATATTATAAGGATAATAATAAACAAGCAAACAAACAAATAAATAAATACATAAATAATAATAATAATAATAATAATAATAATAATAATAATAATAATAATAATAATAATGTCAAAGATCATGAAGAAAAAAAATGCTTTCTAATTGACGTATCAATACCAGCAGATGACAACGTTTCTCTAAAAGAAATGGAAAAACTTTCAAAATACAAAGACCTGGAAATAGAGATAACTCGAATGTGGAATCTAAAAACAGAAACAATTCCTATCATAGTAGGTGCCTTGGGTATAATAAAAAAATATTCAGACAAATACATAACAAAAACCCCAGGACTTACAAATATATATAACATACAGAAAATTGCACT
>NC_068984.1:30668664-30674181 GCF_001194135.2 Octopus bimaculoides
ATAATAATAATAATAATAATAATAATAATAATAAGATAGTGCTCATGGGAACTGCCCATATCCTACGTAAAATACTGTCTATGTGATCTCAAATTTTAAAACAAACACATAATTTTCTTATGGTTTCTTAAACATTCACTTGAACAAAACTGTACAAATCCAAATATATGGTACCCTAGGCATAACACCTACATAAACTTCTAACTTGTTGTCTCTTGAGGTCTCTGGGTGAGACTTGGATCCAACTTGTACAAATGCAAAACAAAAGTCAAACATAAAATAATAATAATAATAATAATAATAATGACGATGATGATGATGATAATAATAATAATAATAACTAGCTGGACTTGTGAAAAATTCACGGAAAATATAAAAAATGTAAGTGTCTGTAAATTGTGAGCTGGTGCCATAAGAAATGTTTCTATACTGTGACAGTTAAAGGGCAGCAAGCTGGCAGAATCATTAGCACGCCAGGCAAAATGCTTAGTGGTATTTTGTCTGTCTTTACGTTCTGAGTTCAAATTCTGCAGAGGTTGACTTACCTTTCATCGTTTTGGGGTAGATAAATTAAGTACCAGTTGCGCACTGGGGTCGATCTAATTGACTGGCCACCTCCCCTCGAAAATTTCAGGACCTGTGCCTATAATAGAAAAGTATATTGCGACTGTTACAGAATATACAAAGAAGTGTAAAACTGATAACTATATAATCCAACCAAAATATCTCAGTTACACAAACATAAACAGAATTACTGTTCAGCCTTAAAATACATCGTACATATTCAAAGAACCCTCTTGGTTTAGTGGTACGGAACGATTTTCTTGTATTCTTTTATTCTTTTACTTGTTTCAGTCATTTGGCGGTGGCCATACTGGAGTACCACCCTTTAGTTGAAGAATTTGACTCCTGGACTTATTCCCTGTAAGCCTGGTGTTTATTCTGTCAGTCTCTCCTGTTGAACAGCTAAGTTACAGGGATGCAAACACAGACACAAACACACATAAATATATATATATATATATATATATATATATATATATATATATCACGGGATTGCTGCTGGCTGGTATGATTTTGTAGTTTGCTGGTATGCCGAGTGAGATCCAGCTCTGTCTTTCATATTTTCTAAGTACAGTTGCCTTTGCTCTTGACTCGTGTACTCAATTCTGTTGATCTCTACCTCTCTTATTTTGAAAATGCACTTCTTTTGGTCCTGGCTCATTTGTTCTATCCTTTGTTGATTTCTTTCCCTCCTCTGCCATAGGATACACTCCCTCTCCTCTTGGTTTCTTCCATTTCTTCTCTGTCTTATCCTCACGCGATTTTGATTCCTTATTTCCTCCCACTGTTCCTCATGCAACCATTCTCTCCTTCTATGCTGATGCTCTCGTGCTGTATCCCTGATGCCGTTATCCATATTTTTTAACTTGTTATTAAAACAATAAATCTCTAAAATGATCCAAAGTGTTTCGATGAGACAGTTTTTGTTTAAAAAGTGAAAATATTTCTGAAATACACACCTAATATGCAAGGACACAGTATATAGGATATGATAATTAATTATATTGTAGGAAAATAAAAAGTAAAGGGCAAAAATAGAATTAATGTTTTGGATTTTGTTTGGCTCAATGGATTCAAACTTTTTTAAAATGTTTTCGTCAGTTGCTTGATACAAAAAAAAAAGAATTTGGAAAAATCCTGATGAAAATAGATAAATTCTAACTTAACAAAAGATATAGAAAGAGAAAGTTGTGCTTAATTCCTCTACAAAACACTTATTATCACACACACACACACACACACACACACACACACACACACACACACACACACACACACACACATACATTCTTATGTGTGTGTGTGTGTGTGTGTGTGTCTTTTAGTTTTTGTTTAATTATACACATCAACAAATGAGCCAATCGAACAACTCTGTGTGGTTGTTCAATCTGCTAAAAATAACAGCCAAATCTCTCTCATACTACACTCTTGTTAGTATTACAGAAAGGGAAAAAACAGAATATTTTTGATGTTGTTCAGCTCTATGAATTTAATTTCTTTTTTAAATGCTTTCGTCCATTACTTGATACAAGAAAAAGGAAATTGAAAAAATCCTGACCACAACAGAGAAATTATAACTTAACAAAAACATATAGAAAGAGAAAGAAAAAGTTGCATTTGAAAGCCATAAGATGTTTTTTTTAGCTGAAGTGTGATTTTATAATTAAAGCAAATTCAAATTTTAAATTTCAGAGCATAAGACTTTACATGTTATCAGGTGTATGGCCAAATTCAAATGGGTAGAAGACCTAAAACAAATGTGTGCGTGTGTTTGGGGTTGGGCCTTTAATTCAATTCCAGTCATAGAAAAGAATTCAAATACCTATCAGCCACTCACTCTCACTCTCTCTCTTTCTCTCTCATTTCCTCTCTCTCTTGCTTGACACATGCATCAAATTTAAATATCATAATTTTCTCATTATGATTGTTGTTGCTTCGATGGCCCAGTAGGCATGGGCATTGAGACAAAGAAATACAACACATATGTAATGGTTTCTAATCTCCTCCAGAAATTACAAATGATCTAGTTAAAATTTTTTATCTTAGTAACAAAATTCCTTTCAACAATTTTTTCTCTTAAGCGTGACACACACATCAGGTATGTACTAAAAACAAATTGGCATATTAATATTATCGATTATAAGATTAATAAGCCCTGATGGAGTACCAGGCAGTGGCTCTCATGGCTTCTGACCTTAGCTGATTGGAGGTGTTATCATGTACATTGTTTTGTCTTCCTATAAAAGACGGGCTACAGCAAATATTCTGCTCAATACCACAGGTTTGCTTGTCAGTTGTTTGACCATAGCCAGTTGAGCATGTCCCTTAATGGCTTGCAATATGTGCATCTCTAATCACGAGCAGAAGTAGCTGGGGAGCATCATATGGCCAGTAAACAAGAGTCACCTTAGTCTGCTGGATGTGGATAGCTGACATTTTTCATTATACCTAGCAAAGTTGATAGTTTCCATCAAATAATAATGACAACAACAACAACAACGTTTAGAGAATAAAGCATATGATTAATTTTTAAGATGATATTTCCAATTAGTTTTAAAATTCAGCCAAATTAATATGTAAAATGTTTTGTGAATTAGGTAAATGCAAAGAAAGGAAGAAAAATGTACGTCAGGTTTTTAATGAAATATATGAAATGCAAACTAAGATACTGCTTGTTAGATTTCTTTCATTTTTACAGTTTATTTACATATTTTGTTTTTAATGATATTACTGTATAACTTTCAATATATATTCTTATCACTGCGATTTCTTACTCTTAGTTTACATTGCAAACATTGTTGCTATTTATACAATTAAAAGAACAAACAAAAATATCAATGTCGATAAATATATTTAAAAGAAATTATTCAAGTAATAGCACAGTATGTAAGCCATCAATTTTAATTGAATTAATACACTTAGTGTTACTCATAGGAAAATGGAAAAAAGAAAAGTCACCAACCCTAGCTACCCACATAATGTTTTTCTGCAATTCATATAGCAAAAACTAATTAAACAATACACTTTTGCCAGTGCTTTTATGCAATGAGGTCATTTACATTTTCCAGGAAGCTGGGGGAAGTGCTAAGATAATGAATATAGCATTATTAATTTCTATAATTGAAGAATTGCGAACTGGTAAGAGATTACAGAACATTATAGATGAAAAGAATCTAAGGTGACTTACTACTGTTAGAACTATTAAAAAACAAACAAAAAAAAAACAATCCCAGTTATACATACATATTCATTAATGAATTTTGGTGTATAATTGAGTCTATGTAAGTATATTTTTATATTTTTATATATGTATGTTTTTATGTACATCTTAACCTAGCTAGCCAGCTATCTACATCAACTTCACATTCAAAGATACACACATACATACCTGAATGCATACATATATGTAAATATATGTATACATGTATACACACACACACACACACACACACACACATACACACACACACACACACATATATATATATATATATATATATATGTATATATATACATATATTTATATATTCAATAATAATAAAGGGTAAAATTAATTAATTAATTAATAATTGATAATTTTACCAAGTAGTTTGGTATGTTAAAATAACCTTTATTGGTAACCTTATACAAAAATTCTATAATTATAAGCATAATTATAATTAGGGTTCAGCAAATTGCTTCACCACATACCGAACTGGTTCTATTCTGATGACTGGCAAGCTAACAATCTCAGGAAGGATAAAAGACAAAATTGACTTCAGCAGTATTTGAACTCAGAATATAACGACAGACAAAATACTGGGCTAAGCATTTTGCCCAGCATACTAATGATTCTGCCAGTTCTGACTCGTCTGTATAAATTCAGAAGTGCTGGCTTTTGGGATATTAGCTATTTGATGTCACTCGGTTGAATACGTATTTAATTATTAGTACTCTCAAATTTACAATTGAAATACTACACCGAAGATGGAAATAAGTGGGTAAAAATAAAATTTTACATCTCTTTAATCCAGAAACGCATATGTAGTTGATCAAAGAAGGGTGGATTCGTTATTTTTTCTCTTTAACTACGTGAATTGAGAGTATTGCTCTCTGGGAGATATCTGATGGTAGAGGAACAGTATTTAACTGTTATTTTTAAATTTCAGTATGTGGTGAAGCAATTTTCTGAACCTTAATTATAACTATGCTTATAATTATAGAATTTTTGTATATATATATATATATATATATATATATATACATATATATGTTTATATAAATACGTCTATATGTATGTATACACAAGTAGGCAAACAAATGAAATATCACTCAACACATTTAGTTGGGAGTTGTAGGTTTTAAATGAAAGGCTGACTCATCTCTATAATCACTATAAAGTCATTCTAAGAGAACTTTATTCATTTTTAGGTGTAATGTAAATTGGTTGCATTCACACGGTGTTCACTATGTGCTCAAATGTTCACAAACAGTTTTGAGATATAATTTTATTTCACATCAAACACTTATGTACATCCCCTCACTCTAAATATATATTTGTAATTTCATGTTTATCTATCTGTCTGGCTAGCTAGCTAGAGCTATCTATCATCTATCTATCTATCTGTCTATCTATCTATCTATCTATCTATCTATCTATCTATCTATCTATCTATCTATCTATCTATCTATCTATATGTCTGTCTGTCTGTCTGTCTGTCTGTCTGTCTGTCTGTGTATGTGTGTGTGTGTGTGTGTGTATGTAACCTCGTGGGCATCGGTACCATTTTCCTCTTTCTCCGTTCTTCCATTCTCCGAACTTTCCATCTTTCCGACGAAGGGCTACGCCCGAAACGTCATACACTCTCTCTTTCCTTTCCTGAGCGTCCAATAATACTATCCATATCACGTCCTCACTTTGTTGTTTTTTTGTGTTTTTGTTATTGTGTTTTTGAACTATATATATATATATAT
>NC_068984.1:30674810-30676384 GCF_001194135.2 Octopus bimaculoides
ATATATACAAGGTACAATGAATAAACTATCGTCTATATTACATAAAAATGAAAATAACACTGACATCCCATTTTAACATATATTTACCAAAATTACATAAAAATATCTTGAAACATTCTAAACAGTAAATTTATTCAATAAAATCGCCATTGGCTTCAACTATGGCTTCCAGATGACTTCAGAATCTCCTGCAACTCTTCTGGACTGTCTCCTTGATCATATTGGTAAATGCTGCCATAATCCTTGCCTTCAGTTCATCTTCGTTGTTTCTAGGAGTTTTGTTGGTCCCTTGCTCAACTGTGCTCACACATAATAATAAAGTGGGTTGCAGTCTGGGAACTTAGGTAAAAGAGTAAGTATTTTCTTCAGAAAGACTGACAAAATGTCACTCAGTATTTTGTCCTGCATACTAGCAATTCTGCCAGCTCACAATGTCACCATTATATAATGCTTTGGCAATGTTTCTACTGGTGAATCTGAATCGATGTTGAAACAATTGTAGTGTTATGCAATGAGATGTGTTGCTCAATCCATCTATTATTCTTATTTTATACTCTCTCACACACACACACGCGCGCACACATACACACACACCCACACACACACACACACACACACACAACACAGTATTATTGTCTGTGCTACACAGACAATAATAAAGACACAGAAAATTTGGACAAAAGAAAACTAGTAAAGATTTACCATTTACCATGTAAGGAAAGATATTTGTACTCTAGAACACTTTTTGATTGCTGCAGTTGGAACTGTGTCAGATTGCAAAAGTTTTCAAGTAATAAATCCTTTGTGATTTGGGCTTTCTATTTCTTTCTTTGATATATTTATTTCTTAGAATCAATACATTTCAGCTGAAGAGAACAGACATATAATTAAGAGAATATCCTGTAAAAGTAATTAGACAAATACAATGGAATTGTTATGCTGAGGATTATGTTATTCCTGAGACAGAAGTTCCATTTAAGTAAATGAAAATGAAAAAATCCATATACAAGCATTTAATTGTGATATGTGTCTCTGTGCATATATATACATGTACATTGGATACACAGAAAAAATCTAGAGAACAAATGTTAGATATGTGGCTGTGTGGTAAGTAGTTTACTTCCCAATCACATAATTATGGGTTCAGTCCCACTGTGTGGAACCTTCAGCAGATGTCTTTTACTATAGCACAAAGCAGACTAAAGCCTTGAGGGTCGATTTTTCCAAGCCTAATACCTAAAAACCTTTCTCACCACTTTCTCTCATGTTTTCCTTGATCTACTCTTTCCACCACATGTTCTTTCCATAATTATATATAAATATATATATACATGTAGATATAGGTATTTACATACATGTACGTATATATATATATATATATGATTGACCGTTGACTGAACACTATTCAATTTTTTTTCTCCGTGTTTTTCTCCTTGTCTCCGTATTCTTTCTGTTGAAGAGCGTAGCTCGAAACGTCAAAGACTTTCCGTATTCCCGAGCGTCATACTAATATATACTTTTGTTATTTACACCACCTGTCCTCGTCTGTTGTTATTATTTGTATATTCTCCCAT
>NC_068984.1:30676593-30678333 GCF_001194135.2 Octopus bimaculoides
TACATATATATATATATATATAGTACTATTTTTTCCACCTTGTTTTGCATTTATGTGCTTACTCTGGTATATATATATATATATATATATAAATAAATTAATTCTAAAACAGAGAAAAAAGCAAAAAAAAAAAGCAGACGTTGTACAAGCAATGTATTAATGTGACGCTCAAAAAAGGAAAGAGTAGTTGTTTCATATTTCGAACATAGCTCTTCTTCAGAAACAGGAAAGTCCAAAGGGAAGAAGTAAGAAGGAGGAAAAAATTGCCAATGATCCATGTGTGTGTGTATTAGCGTCTGTGTTTAGTAGTGTGTGTGTGTGTGCGGTAGTGTGTGGTAGTGTGTGTGTGTGTGGTAGCATATGTATGTTTGATAGCATGTGTGTGTATGTGGCAGTAACTGTTTGTATATGTGTGAAATTACTGGTCATATATCATCACCATCAAGTAATTACATATGAATTATATAGTTGCATCTCTTTTTATTTTCCCATCTATTTAAATTTTGCTGGCCACTATATCACCCGGTGTTCAGAATATCATACTGAACACTGGGCAGATGTATTTCATACCTACACCCTCATAAAAGTTGAAGACCACTTAATTTGGCAGTAACACACAACATGAAAGTGAACATATTCCAAATAAAATAAGACTAAAGATTCTCAATACACCTCAGTTGAGGCCACTTAAAGAAGAATGAACAAAACACGCACACAGTCACAGATACACATGCAGACACGCATGCAACCACACTCACGCACACACATAGAGGTGTAATAGCGAGATAGATACATCATAATCATCGTTCAACGTCCGTATTCCATGCTGGCATGGGCTGGACGGTTTGACTGAAGTTTGGAGAGCCAGTGGTTGCACCAGGCTCCAATCTGATCTGGTAATGTTTCTACAGCTGGATGCCCTTCCTAATGCCAACCACTCCGAGAGTATAGTGGGTGCTTTTTACATGCCACCATCACTGGAGCCAGTCATGTGGGCCTGGCATTTATCTCATTCCGATAGTGCTCAATACATGTCACTGGCACGGGAGCCAGTCGGGGGTACTGACATCAGCCACATTTGGATGGTACTTTTTACATGCCACCAGCACAAGAGCCAGTCAGCAGGTAATGGCATCAGCCACATTCTAATGGTGCTTTTTACGTGCCATCAGCACGGGCGCCAGTCA
Organism: Octopus bimaculoides; assembly: GCF_001194135.2. NCBI lineage: Eukaryota > Metazoa > Mollusca > Cephalopoda > Octopoda > Octopodidae > Octopus > Octopus bimaculoides. Next base: position 30,677,781 of record NC_068984.1, read on the forward strand.
GTGGGTACTGACATTGACCACGTTCAGATGGTGCTGTTTACGTGCCACTGGCACGGGAGCCAGTCAAGGGGCACTGGCTACAGCTACGATTTTCATTTTACTTGACTCAACAGGTCTTGTCAAGCATATATCGCCCGACGCATCAGGGGTACTCTTAACTGGGCCGGATATGTATGGCTGTGATCTCATATGTACAGTATATGTGTGTGCTTGTGCATGTGTATTTGACTGTGTGTGTATATATATATATATCATCATCATCATCATCATCGTTTAACGTCCGCTTTCCATGCTAGCATGGGTTGGACGATTTGACTGAGGACTGGTGCAACCGGATGGCTACACCAGGCTCCAATCTAATTTGGCAGAGTTTCTACATCTGGATGCCCTTCCTAACGCCAACCACTCAGAGAGTGTAGTGGGTGCTTTTACATGTCACCCGCACGTCCAGGGGCGCTGGCAACGATCTCACTTGGCTTGCCGGGTCTTCTCATGCACAGCACATTTCCAAAGGTCTCGGTCAGTAGTCATCGCCTCGGTGAGGCCCAATGTT
>NC_068984.1:30678807-30696608 GCF_001194135.2 Octopus bimaculoides
TATATATATATATATATATATATGAATATATATATATATAAATATATTTAGAAGTTTATTTGTCAAGGCTGCTCAGTGACCGTTGGTTTCACATCTATAAAGCACTTGCATAGGCAACTAGTCAGTCTCAAATAGCTGGAGACATATAACCTCTCTACAACTGTATGTACATAGGTATGTGTGTGTGTATGTATGTATGTACGTATGCATGTATGTATGTATGCATGCATGTATGTATGCATGCATGTATGTATATGAAGGTATGTGGATGTGTGTACTTTAGAAATTGTCACAAACTGCATTAGTTTCTCATAACATTCCATCGCTGATCATGAGAATGCAAGGCAAAAATTCTTTGTTTATTTATGTTTTATCTAAAACTCATAGAAACAAAATCTTTATGGCTTTCTCATTTGCATCTATGGAACAATCAACAAAGAATAATGCATTTCTTATGCATTTTTGCCTTTTGTTTTTTAGTAATAATCTATAAATTCTTTCAACAGCTATTTACTGTTTCTTTTATCCTAACTTATTTCATTTATATTTAAAATGAAACAAAGAAGGAAAAGTGAAATATTGATCGTAGAAAAATGTTATATATTGTGAGTTATATGTTATTAATGAGGAGAGCACATTTTGAAGATCTGCAGGCCATTCTGTGGTTCCAACAGATGCTGCTGGGGTGAAATTAAAACATAGATTTTCATCTGGAAATATATGAATGTGCTGAAATTATATTGCTATATAAATCATGTTCAAAACTTTTACAATTGAAATAAATATATGTTTAAAGAATGAAACAGTTTAATTTGGTTTTTGTATCTGGTTTGAAAGATTCTTTATGTGAATTCATGTGTCAATAGTCACTGAGAAGGTTTCAAAAAGCAATGAAAGAGCTTTGCAAAAAACAAAAACAAATCGGATATTTAATAAATGAGTGGAATTGAACCAGTGTGTGTGATAATCATATTGGCATGATGACTCTCCTTAGTTACAGCTTATTTTGGATGATGCCAAAAGTAGTAGATCACGATGGATTATTGTTTCTAAGAATGTGCAATTTTAACTTTTTTCAATATAAACCCCATCTAGTCATTGAAGAATTGTAAACTATTAAAGCAAGGATTTAGAAAGCAATGGTAATATGTAGCGAAAAAAAATTAATATAAACAAGAACAAAGTTTAACTTTTACCTCAAAGCCTTTAATATTCCAATATTTCAGGTGAAAATCCACTCTTTCAAAACGTGATGGGAACAGAAGAACAAGCTAAAGTTCTTTACAATTTCTTTAGAAACATCTGTTGCTGAGTTATATTAGAAGCAATTAAGACTGGATTCAATGGCATTATGTCAAACATAACGAGGAAAACAGTATGTTTTCCCCATCATTAATAATGCTTCCCAACCACATTTCTTATGTTTGTATCCATTCTTCATGTAGTTTATTTATTTTTTTATTTTGGCTTTACTTTTATTAGCTATATAAATGGATATATGTGATTTATTTCTATGCCTTATAAATATAAAAAAACATTGAAATAACAGTGGGTGGACAAAAGCCTAATATTGGTACACACACTAATTAATACATTTTTAGATCTTTTTCTTTGATTATTGGATTCTCCATTACATATATAGAAACATTCTAGCTTCATATAATTTCTTCTGAATTGATTTGTTTGACACCACTAATCTACATATTATAGTCTTTATATCTAAAGACATATTTCTGTTTTCCTATTTCATAATGCCTTATTTTTCTCCCCTCTCATTTTGAAACCTCTGAGTTAGATGTTGACATTGGACATTATCCAGAAAAATGCTTATTGCCCAGAATACCCTGCAAATGAATCAAAAGATAGTCTCTGTCTGTTACAACAAAACTAATAATAATAATAATGATAATAATAATAATAATAATAATAATAATAATAATAATAATAATAATAATAATAATAATAATAATAATAATAATAATAATGGGAACAGTGAGTAAAAATCTTGAGAAGTACATGGAACAAATAGGTGCTGCAATAAGGGTGGAGCACTTGCAGAAAATAGTGTTGCTTGGAACTGTTTGAATACTCTGGATGGTGCACGAAAAATAAGGGTGTTACCTTAGACCACTGGAAGTGAACAGCTGACACCATAGTACATCTCCAGCATTAGAAGCCGTGCAAAGGCAATAAATAATAATGATAATAATAATATAAGCACTGAAATTTTGTGGGAGGGGCTAGGTGATTACATTGACCCCAGTTTTCAACTGGTATTTATTTCATCAACACCGGAAAGATGAAGGCAAAATCAATCTCTAGAATTTGAACTGAGAATGCAAAGATAAATGAAATACTGCTCGGCATTTTGTTTTGATGGTGATGGCGATGGTGATGATGATGATGATGATGATTTCCTGTATTTGCCACAAGGGCATGAATGGGCGAGAACATCACAAAAATAGGTTACAATTTGCATGGGAGTTTATAAAAAAATATAATAGCAAAATGCAAAATGGTGAGAAACAGAAATCAATTGAAACATAGTATACAAAATACGTAAATATATAGAAGATGCAGCCCTCCTGATATAGAACAGCCAATCACAAGGCAATCAAGTAACTGCACTGATCCAGGATCACCCTGGCCACCAAAGAGTAAGAGCCCCCTAGTCATCTGTTTTTCTGCAATTTACAGGCTGAGAGTAATTCCATTCATCCAAAACATGTTTGCTACATTTATCTAACAAATTTACAAGACAAATTCATTCCACCCTCATTTGCTTTTCCAAATAGAATTTGAAAAATTTGATGAAAGTTGATGAAGGTTTTACTGAAGAGGAACTTGTCTGCACACAAACCTTTCAGCCTCATTCACCATATAGCATCTTTCACAATGGCCATCAGAGGAACACTGGCTAGGCTATTCAATTATGATAATGGACAGCAGTAAGACTATTTTGTGTGATGGACTCAGCCAGTAGCCAAATACACTCAACATGTGACAACAGCTGTTCAACATATCTGTGAAGTGTAATTGGGACAATTAACAAAACAATCAGATTTGGAGAAGTATGCAGAAGAGAAAATCAAGAAAATGCAGGTAAATGTGAGGTGGGTTCTGATCTCAGGAGGTTAGGACTCAGGGAACAGATATCAGTGCATTGCAACAAATGGCAAGACATTCAGTGACATCCAAACCACAAAAGCTAATAAATAAAAAATAGTGTATGAGAGAGTTTATTTTTGATTACGCTTTGTTAAAAATAACAGCTAATTTTCCCTCAAATAAATACCTACCATCTTAGAAATGGATTCGTTGAATAATTGAGTCCTAGATTTCTGTGCATTGCAGGAAAAAAAAAAAAAAAAGATGTTCAAAACTGGAATCTCTTGTATCGTAGTTCTGCTCAATTGAGACTGATTTCCTGAAGATAAACAACAACAGCGGCAGACAGATGATGATGATGATGATAATTGGGAAGAATATGATGATGACGACAGCAATGATGACAATAATGTCAATGATTCAAGTAACTCTTGTTTGGAATTTTCTCAACTACTTCAGACTATGTTTCTACAATGGTTCTTTTATTGTTCCAGGCACTCTTCTTAAACATTCTATTCTTAGTCCTATATGACAAACACTGCTTTTAGTGTGTATCCTGTCCACATATTGTATGCTTTTCACTGTCAAGCCAGTGAAAGAGCATCTACCTGGCTACACACTGTGCTAGATATAACAGCCAAATCTTTAACAAAAGGCACTTCGATCTTTGTTCACTCATTCATTTTTAATACCTGTGTTTTTCACATGCTGAGAGGACATGGATAGGGGCTTATTTGAAGCAGCATCTTATGGTTTGATTCCCTTCTTGTTGTCAACTGTTACCCATTTCACAAGTAACTTCTTTATTATTGCTGATCTTCAAATATTCAATGTCCAGTCATAATGTGAACAATCATTTTCACAAACATATATGCATATATCTATATGTATACATACATACGTAGTGATTGCATGTATGCATACTAGGCTTCTTTACACTCTCCATCTAGCCTTTCCACTCACAAGATATTGGTCAAACTAGAGCTATAACGAAAGATACTTGCCTTGAATGCCACATGGTGAAACTGAACTTGAAACCATGTGTTTATGACACAAACATCTTAACAAATGTGTCATGTATATATATCTACATTGTTCTAAAAAGGGAAGACATATTAGATAATGCCAAGATAAAGAAAGTAATGTTACCTTCTCGAGTCATGCTGACTCATAAGGGCCAGTTTGCAGGTTTCCATGGCATAGAAATTTCCCACCTTGACAGAACGCTGGTCCATTATAGGATTGCACATTTTTCCCAGCTGAGTGGATTGTAGCAATGTAAAATGAAGTGTTTTGCTCAAGTACGATACATTGCCCAGTCCAGGAATTGAAATCACAATTCTATGACCACGAGCCCAACACTCTAACAACTAAACCACATGCCTCCACAGTCTAAGATAACAACTCTAAAAATATGAGATAGTAATGGCTAGAATACCTTTCCTCTTAAATCTCTTCAATGAGGCTCTTTTGGTGTCTAAAAAATGACAACACAGTTTTTTTCCATAAATTTTGTTTTTGACAGCCATAATATACATTCTTTCAATAACCTGTATCATTCAATATCCATGTTGTACTGATACTCTTGTTAATTACTGTTAGGCTATCAAACTTGTATTATGGAAACAAGTTTAAGATTAGAAATATGTTTGTATTTAAATAGGAACTCTTCTGTTATTTTCAGCATTTGGCAGCAGAAGTGCACAAATCCTGAAAAATTGTTAAATGCTCATTCTAATATGACAAAATACTAATGTTACGGCAAGATTAAATACGGAATAAATTTGTCACTCAGCTAACCATCACCACCGATATCATCATTATCATCATCATCATCATCATCATCATTATTACAAACATTGCTGTTAATGCCATTGATTATTTTGGCATGTGTCAGATGGGATTTTTTAAACACTGTTTTGCTGACAACCATCCTTCCTGTCATCAATTCTTTTAGTCAACCTTTTATAACATAAAAGGACATTTTATAATTATTCTAAATCTTGGATGCACATGATAAATATAAACAACTTCGCCAATTTAAAGAATCAGGTATAATTTAAAAACAAAAAAGCATGAATATATTCAGGAATACAACACCTGAAGATGCCCAGAGATAAAACTGATCAAAATGTAGTTTAGATATAAATATTAAAAATATTTCTTTCATAGAAAGCAAATAGGTTTTTCTGCAATTGAAGGGTAAATTATGTGATGCTTGAGTATAAAGTGTGATATTGCATAGTAGTGAGACATCAGCATTCAGTGTAGTTGTATGTGAGTAGTAGAAAGAAATTATCCAAGTAATACAACCTTTGCTTTTCAGTATTACTTTTTCCTTGTTTTATTTTTTCATTTTAGCTATATGTTGTACATATGAAGTAGTAAGGAATTGATTGAGCATACTTTGCTGAAGTTTGCATTGTAATGATAATGATAAAACACCCCCAAAGTTAATGTTAATAGACAGAAAATTATGACCTTAATGACAACAATTCATTTCAAGTATTTAGATATTTAATGACCTCAAATCAAAGTAGAAAAGGAAGTTCTTGATATTTTTACTTCATCAATGACCTTTGTATGAAATACAACATTGGATGAAAATTTAAAAAACTCCATGAAGCTTGCTAGGTGAAAATATTCCACTATGGGCATTAACATGTGTGCTTGTTTGAAATAGATTTAGATAGAATTAATGTAATGCGTACTAACTACATTTGAGAATTTTTCAGCTTCCCTTTTTTTAATTATTTATGCAGGAGGAAAGTGTATTCCTCTCCAGAACTTTCAATACAGATTGAAGATATCAAATTAGAGAATTGGACTGAATGCTTGCAGCAGAATGGTCTATGAATAAAGGCATCCAAGAACCTGGTCAAGGTGTCAAACCAGGTAACAGTTTATGCGTTCCACAGCAATAAGTATTCAAACTCAGAATGTTTAGAAACTGAACCACAAGACATCTCATCTATCTACACCAACCTTGACTTGTATTCTATTTATCAACCCTTGATGGATAAAAGGCAAAACTGACTTTGGTGAGATTCAAACTAAGATTAAATACTATAATGCATTTCGTTTGCCATTCTGATGATCTAACCAATTCATTGTTTATTGGTTAACGTAGGACTGAGTGTTTCATTGCAAACCTGTTAAGCATAACAGATCCAAAGTAAAGTTTGTTGAAAATCAGTTAGATCTGGCTGCCTCATGGTAAGTTAACTCATTGATATCCAACAAAATTTCCTTTGGATTTATTATTAACAAAGTCTTTTTTGATTTTTCTATCATCATTGCAGTCAATACATACAAATGTTTGGTTTATGAATTTTATTAGGAAATCACAGAACTTTACTAGTACAGTTCAGATGAAGCTGATTATAGAACCAAACCAGATGTAAAATGAAATGTAGGCTTCAATACATGCTATTCACAAAATGTTTTTTGTAATTAGTGCTAAATATGTAAGATCTAAAGATAGATTACAAGTATATACATGTATAGGTAGTATACATTATGTACATGCACAAGCAACATACATTATGTACATACCAGGTAACAGAACTGAATAAAAGAATGCAGTGTAATGTATAAATATAAGATAGACTTTTACCAAAGTTTCTTCCAGTTACTCCAACTAGTGAAAGTTGATTTATCTAAAATTGTAGCCTAAACCAGGTTTACCTTCACCCACTTCATCTGCATGGCCTGATACAGCATCTTCCAATATAGAAAAAATAGTTGTTAAAATAGCAATGATTTAGTAATAGTTCATGTTAAACTAGTACCTGCAGATTTTCATGATATCAGTATCAAAAATGTATTTATTTTTGTTGAAAGGAAGATATATTTTTTAAAAAATCCCATAATTGTTATGCGTAAGTTTTTCAAATTTACATTTTAAAAAAAATGAATTTTGACTGTAATCTTTGAAGATGGATTTTTAGATATATTTTTATTATGTGTATGAAGCAAACATTTAAATGAACTTTCATTTACAGCAGCTTCACATTATTACTAAATTACAATTTCGTAATCTCGCATTAAACCATATGCAACTGTTGCTATAGTAACACATCAACTAGTTATATACACACATATAAGTGTGTGCATGTGTGGCTGTGTGTGTGTGTGTAAGTAAGCAAGTATCTATGTATAAATAACTGCCATTATTTTGTCTTTATATTTGTTTTATATTTCATATTACACCTTTCTAGTTGTGTTATATTTCAATTTAGAAGAGACAGTTGTCACACGTCTAATGACAGTTAATACCACATTACAACTGACTTATTAGAACATCATCACTCAAATCTTCCTATCCCACCTTCATTTTCCTCTGTCTTCATTAGTGATTTCACTTAGTTGCTTTATAAGTTACACTTGAAAATTACCTAATTAATAACGTTCTTTCTAACAAGATTATTTATTACTTTACCCAGTGTTGAAAAATTACTTGTATGTGGTACATCCAATTTAGCCGCCAGTTGTTTACAAATTACAAAAATAATTTCTTATTGAGGTAAAAACCAGAATTGTGTTGGGTGAGGATTACTTGATTAAGCCAGCCCTGGTGCTTAACTGGTATTTTATTTTATTGACTCCAGAAGGAGTTGGCCTTGACTGGATTTGAACCAAAAATGTAAAAGAGCTGGAAGAAAAACTGCAAGGCATTTTATCCAATACGTGAGCATCTTTGTTTCTCAAGTTAACAACAATAACACTCTTTTACTTGCTTCAGTCATTTGACTGTGGCCATGCTGGAGCACCGCTTTTAGCCGAGCAAATCGACCTCAGGACTTATTCTTTGGAAACCTAGTACTTATTCTATCGATCTCTTTTGCCAAACCGCTAAGTTACGGGGACGTAAACACACCAGCAATGGTTATCAAGTGATGTTGGGGGGACAAACACAGACACACAAACATATACACACACACACATATATATATATATATACATATATACAACGGGCTTCTTTCAGTTTCCGTCTACCAAATCCACTCACAAGGCTTTGGTCGGCCTGAGACTATAGTAGAAGATACTTGCCCAAGGTGCCACACAGTGGGAATGAACCCAGAACCATGTGGTTGGTAAGCAAGCTACTTACCACACAGCCAACATATTTTTGTGTCCTTAGGTAGCAGCTGTTATTTCCTATTTGCTTATCCCTAGAAAGTATGAAAAAATTGCTATTTCCTTCAGACTTTGCTTTTGTTACATTTATCACCAATTTAAAACCAGTGGCCTAGCATAAAGAAAATTCTGAAAATTCATAAAAATTGTATTATAATACGTATAGGAAGGGATGATCACTAAGTGGACATCCATTATGCTAGAAATAGACCATCTGCGATCAAACCACAAAAGAAAAGAATTGTCTTGCCCGTCTATGTTCTGGTGTGTGGTAATTTTTTCTAGAGAACATTCTTTTCTTTTGTGGTTTGATCGTAGATGGTCTATTTCTAGCATAATGGATGTCCACTTAGTGGTCGACCCTTCTTATACGTATATATATATATATACATATATATATATATGTCTGTATGTATCATCATCATCGTTTAACGTCCGCTTTAAATGCTAGCATGAGTTGGACGATTTGACTGAGGACTAGTGGAGCCCGAAGGCTACACGATGCTCCATTCTGATTTAGCAGAGTTTCTACAGCTGGATGCCCTTCCTAACGCCAACCACTCCGAGAGTGTAGTGGGTACTTTTACGTGTCACCCGCACGAAGGCCAGTCAGGTGATACTGGCAACGGCCATGCTCAAAATTGGTGTATTTTATGCGCCACCCACACAAGAGCCAGTCCAGGGGCACTGGCAACGATCTCGCTCAAAAGTCCTTACACATGCTGCGGGCACAAGTGCCAGAAAGGAGACGATGTTGGCATGGGTGCCAGTCATCGAATTTAGTTCGATTTCGATTTCACTTGCTTCAACAGGTCCTCACAAGTGGAGTTTAGTGTCCAATGAAGGAAAGGTATGCATAAGTGGGCTGGCTACACCCCTGGCAGAGGCCTTGGATTTAGGTCTCACTTGACCTGCCCGGTCTTCTCACGCACAGCATATTTCCAAAGGTCTCAGTCAGAAGTCATCACCTCAGTGAGGCCCAATGTTCGAAGGTCTTGCCTCACCACCTCATCCCAGGTCTTCCTGGGCCTACCTCTTCCACAGGTTCCCTCCACTGCTAGGGTGTGGCACTTTTTCACACAGCTATCCTCGTCCATTCTCGCCCCATGACTATACCAACGTAATCGTCTCTCTTGCACACCACAACTGATACTTCTTAGGTTCAACTTTTCTCTCAAGGTACTTACACTCTGTCTAGTATGCACACTGACGTTACACATCCAGCGGAGCATACTGGCTTCATTCCTTGTGAGCCTATGCATGTCTTCGGCAGTCACAGCCCATGTTTCACTACCATGAAGCATGGCTGTTCATACACATGCATCATACAGTCTGCCGTTTACTCTGAGCGAGAGGCCCTTTGTCACCAGCAGAGGTAAGAGCTCTCCGAACTTTGCCAAGGCTATTCTTATTCTAGCAGCTACACTTTCAGCGCACCCTCCCCCACTACTAACTTGGTCACCTAGATAGCGGAAGCTATCAACCACTTCTAGCTTTTCTCCCTGGAATGTGGCAGAAGTTGTTTTCTGCACATTTACAGTGTTTATAGCTCCTGAACATCTGCCACATACAAAAACTATCTTGCTAGTTAACCTTCCTTTGATATTGCTGCACCTCTTATGTGTCCATAGCTCCCTCTCTCTTATTTAATCATCAAAACATCACCCACAGGGTATTTCAAATTTTATCAAAATTTACCTGAACCTTCAGATGAGAATTACCATCATGTGACGAAAATATTTCCAAGAATACTTGACACACAAAAAAATTATAAGCCCACAACTTTATACACATGCTCTGAAAATAGTGCTACCAGATACAGGACACATTTTATACACGGTTGCCTTGTTAGAGTAGTAGCAGACCTTTCTCAGTACCCACCGTACATTTAAGCATCCCAATACTTTAAAACAATGTACTCTGGAAAAGCATGTTTTCTACACAATCATCTAAATGAAAACATTAAAAGACAGCACTAAACGAAAAGAAAATACACTACAGCAAATTAGTAATAAGCCAAACATCTCTTCTCTATACAAAAAAAAAAAAAAAACTGCAAAAGCCTGAAGAATATTCAGGTGCACCGGTGTAACATTATTTGTAGAAGAGCAACATGGTGAAAGCATCTGGTACTTTAAGAAAGGATGCAAGTCATTCATTTCAGTTCAGAATAAAGTCTATATTATATGTCTTGGCAGTAAGTGGAAAATGAGAACAGAAGTAAAAGTGATCTGTAGTTTTTCAAAGAAAATTCAAATGTAAATTTCAGTCAAACTGTAGTTTTTCAACAAAGATCTTGTGAAATACATAAACTGTAGAGTAGTTTTAATGGTTAAATGTATTAGATATGTGGTTCAATTCAGTAAAGCAGATGAAGAGCTGCTGGGTGAACTCATTTAGAGAATGCTAAGAGAGAAACTTGTATTATGCAGATAAGTAAATAATAAAAAGTTATTCATGACTAAGGAAAAAGGAGGCAAAAGCACTGGGAGTGTGAAAGAAGTTTACTGGAAAATAAAAGTTAGAGTAACATGATACATTGCAATAGAAACATTTGAGTGCATAAGTACTGCATTGAAAAGAGAGCAATAAAGAATACTGTCATATTTAAAGAAAAACTGAAGATTCAATGCTAAACATTGAAGAAGTAAAAGTTGATGATGGGGAAATCAAAATTAATGGGGAAGGAATGAATGATGCAAAGAAGGAAGCATGCTGGAATGTGAGACAAAATTTCAAAGGAATTTAGTGAGCTGAAGCTTGAAGAGTATGAACTTACAGTTTTGTAAGAGTGAAGTCTTTGACAACTTATATAGAATATTCATGGATGGTCAAGCAGTTACTTGCATTCCAAGAAATTCAATTCTCTTGTTAACAAGCTGGAGAAAATGGTAGACACAAGGCCATTGGATAAATCAAGGGAGATTGAATTGACTTTAGATTTGTGCAGCCTATGTAAAGAAAAGAGAAACAGTTCATCATTTGTTGACTCAATGTAAAATACTAACTGGGAATGATTATGTTGAAAATTATTGTACCGCAATGATATGTTAACAAAAGCAAGAACTAAAGAATGAAGGATTGGTTAGGAAAGTGTCAAGAAAATATTACATTAAAGAACATTGTAAAATAAAATCTATATTAGAATTTTGAATATCAAATGTATATATCTACTATTGCCAGGTTTACTTTCAGAGAATATTCATGAAAAGCGGAACTGGTTTATCGATAATGAGAAACAATTCCATGTTGTCCCAGTTCACTCATCTGTAGATATGAGCTGTGACATCACTGGTGTCAAGCTGTATCAGCTTTTGCCTTTCCCTTGGATAACATCAGTGGCAGGAAGTAGGGAAGCTGGTATGCATGAGGAACTGTCCGTCTTTCATAACAATTCCAGTTAAACTAGCAAGAGATACTGAGAAAGTAACAACAGCTATCTTTTGAAATTCAACTCCAAAGGAGAAGGTATATCATAAAGACCGTACCACCAGTTGTTTAGCTTAAGGAAAGAGTGAAGTTCGAAGATAATTAATTAACCGAACAAATTAATTAAAGAAATGAATGCAGCTGAAGATGTGTGTATACAGTAGAAGATTGATTTTAGAGAGTGAAATCATAACGCAAAGAATAAGAACAAGTACTGTAGAGAATTTTGTCCAATATTGCTATTGATAATAATGATGATGACGATTTTCTTATTGGTCAAAAAGGCTCTCAATATGTCAGGTGCAGTCCTATGATAAAATACAAAGGAAAACAATACAAAACCACACACAGCACTGTAGGAGGTGTTTACATTGAGTAGTAATATTGAGTATGACAATAATGACAATGACAATGATGATGACGACTATGACGATGATGATGACGACTATGACGATGATGTTGTTGATGCTGATACTGTCATCAGTGATGAGGAGAGATTTATTTTGTATTTTTCAAAAATTGGTTTAGGAAATTTCCATGATACAGTGCTACATTATGATCTTGCTAAAGAACAAAATAATATGCTGTGAGGATGAATGTGGTGACCCAATAAGGTAGATACTCATAGTAAAGTCAAAACAAAGTGGGTATGGAGCACAAGTGACTTGTTCTCCTCTAAGAAATGATTCAGGAATAAGAGAGAACAGTCTGCAAACATATTCAACCCTTTGCAAATTTGTGAAAAATAATTGTTACAATGACAATAATGATGTCAACATCATAATGTTGAAAATGATGGAAATAACAATATAGAAAATGAGGATGATAACAATGGTAATAAAGAGTAAAAACTTCCTTCAGTCTTGAATGATCATGGAACTGCACCTAGAAAGTTCCTCTTCAAAGTACAAATCCAGGCAAGGTTGCTTATGAAAAACAGGCAGTCCCTCATGCATACCAGCTTCCCTGCTTCCCGCCACTGATGTTATGCAAGGGAAAGGCAAAACCTGATACAGCTTGACACCAGTGATGTCACAACTCATGTCTACAGATGAGTGAACTGGAGCAACATGAAATAAAGTGCCTTGCTCAAGAATACAACACACAGTCTAGTCCATGAATCAAATTCACTACCTCATGATTGTGAGCCTGGCACTTGAACCACTGAGCCATGCACCATCAAAATTATCAACAATGATAATAATGACAACATTAACAACGTAAACCCTATGATTTCTGAGTGTGGTTATGAGTTTAAAATATAGCATTAATTGAATGGATATCTGAACCAGATCATCATCATCATCATCATCATCAACAATATTTAATGTCCGCCTTCTATGCTGGCATGGGTTGGACAGTTTGACATGGATCTGGCTAGCAGGGAGCTGTCTAGACTCAAACTATCTGCTGTTGCATGGTTTCTATATGCCACTGGCACCTGAAAGGACAAGCCTGTGTGTGTGGAAGACAGCAATTTTACTTAGCTTGACATGTCTTATCAAGTAATGCAAATCACCACGTCTCCTGATCCCTTGTCGTTTCCTTAGTGAGGCCCAGTGTCAGAAGATCCTTTCTCACCACTTCATCACATGTCTTCCTGGGTCTACCTTTCCCACAGGTACCCTCAAGATCTTGGGACTTCTTTACACAGCTGTTCTTATCCATATGCATCACATGACCAAACCAGCAGTGAATTCCAGTTTTAGAATTGGTAAGATTAGTCCCTGTGTTTTATAAGAGGTAGCTAAATGGATTGTTGTCAAGAAGGGTATCCATTCATAAAATCTTGCTTTAGGAAACCCCAAAATGCTGGTGATGGTAGTGTTGGCAGTGTTAGTGAAAGTGATGATCTGTAAATGTTGCATCTTGCTGAATAATTGGGCTAGCAAGACTTTATTTCATTGTTATGCAATAATTCACCAGGATTTGCTGATCTCGCCTTCTCAAGCTGGTGTTAGTAGTAGCTGAATTTAATTATTATAAAATGTAAATGAGTATGTGACCACGAGTAAGCTCATTCATGTAATGGTACAAAGTTAATGGCTGATAATAGTTATTAACCCTTTAGAAATGAGATTACTCTGTCAAATGTAAAGCTTATTTATTCACATTGTCCTGAATAAATCATGCATTATCTTGTAGCTTTGAAATTTTGATGATATGATTGTTTATTTGAGTATGACATTGAGTAGATGCAAGAGGGAAGCTGTATCTGGCCAGTTTAAACATAAAACAAGTACAATATTTTGATTAGATATGGCTAGTTTCAAATCTAAAGTACCATTACCGCATGGGTTATAAATAAATATATAGACTCACATTTATATGTATTTAATATCCCTGTGAAATTGCATCCATGAATGCATTTTGGGTAGCTTGGAATGAAGATTGGCTAAAATGTATACTTCTTATATATTGGTTTCCAATTTTGGCACAAGACCAGCAATTTTGAAGAAGGGGTTAAATCAATTATATCAACCCCAGTGCTCAACAGATATTTGTTTTATCAACTCTGAAATAATGAAAAGTGAAGTTGACCTAGGCAGAATTTGAACTCAGGGCATGAAGATGGACCAAATGCTGCTAAGTATTTTGCCTGGTGTGCTAATGATTCTACCAGCTTACCATCCTTATGCTGCTTGCATATTGCTGCTACATCTGCACTATGAGCCTGATAAAATGTTCTTTTATTATTTGTTTGATCCATTGGAATTAATGTGTTGCTTGGTTTAACAACCAAAATATGGGTGTCGGGTGACTTTACCGAAATCTACTCTGATGCAAGTTCTTCTTGACTATGGTAAAATAATAGCAAATCAAAATTGTATCAAAATAAACTTTGTGTTAAAAGCATGCCTAAATACGCTGTATAACCAGTATATTTTTCTTCAGCGAGTATTACTGAGCTTAAAATCTACTGAGAGCTGCCAGTAGTACAATTATCTAGGACACACAAAGATGGCATGCCAGCAGTTATTCTCAAGGTTATAAGACCAAAAAAGAAAAAAAAAAGTTTGAACAGTATACGGTAGCAGTCAGGATTGATAGCACCACTTAATTTGTGGTTCAGATAAAGAGAAAATAATCACAGACATAATTCTCAGACAAGATCACAATCAAGTCAAATTAGATTTCAATATTGTAAACATAGTCACTTGTGAAATTATAAAATCAATATAACAGAAAGAAACTTAGCTATCACCAATATATATAAGAAATGGTAGGATAACATGTGTCCTTAGATGATCTTTCACTTTTGTGAACACATATACATAAAGTGTTGCATGCATTCACAAATATACTCATACAGGCATTTGTATACACAACAGACACTCTTAGGACTATTGTGTGCTCAGACAATTATAAAAACAATAGTTTACTTAATGTTAGCATATTTAATGCAGGAGCATGCTGGTAATGTCTCAAATTATTTCATTTATAAAAGCAATAAAACCTCATAGAAAAAAAATATGTGACGTTAAGTTGATTTGCAGAAATGAATAAAAACAATCTAATGTATCGGACACTTGTGACCATGGTATTAGTTTTTATATTCTTTTTCCCTGAAAAAGGACAAGTGTCTCAAATATTATATTTCCTCTCAAGGCAGCGAGCTGGCAGAAACAGCTTACCGGATGAAATGCTTAGCAGTGCTTCATCTGCCGTTATGTTCTGAGTTCAAATTCTGCTGAGGTCGACTTTGCCTTTCATCCTTTCGGGGTCGATAAATTAAGTACTAGTTGGGTACTGGGATTGATCTAATAGACTAGGCCCCTCCCCCAAAATTTCAGGCCTTGTGCCTAGAGTAGAACAGATATTTCCTCTCCTCATGGCAATCCCTTCATTGCAATTTATTTATTTTTATCTACAAAATTTTATAGATTAAGTTTTGCTGATGTGGACTAGTTTCATGAAATCCTTGACTTAATAGTATCAGTTTACAAATATAATTTCTTATGTAAAAAGGGCAACAGATAAAAACAAATTCATGGAATAATGTAAACAGAAGTAGAAAAAAATGTTGTTCTTTAGCCCCCAGACAATTCCTATTTGAGCAGACTTGAGATGAAAAGTGTTTGAACCAAAACTATTTCATTCTTTTAGTAAATTTAGGATTTTATCATCCAATGTGTCCTTTTTGTGGCATTTTAAGCAATGATTAGCTGTTTGAATAAGATTTTTAAGAACAATTAGTTGTTTCCTCTAAAAGAGTGAGCGACAATTTAGAGGACATTTGTTGACTTAATACGAACAAATATATACTTATATTTTATGAAATCTTTCTTTTCACTTCTTTGGAAATCAAGAAACTTCCTAGCTGAGGTCATGTTATCAGTATATCTTCTGAGAAAATGAATCTTCTCTTAAGTCCACTTGCTTCTTCCAGTCCGATGCAGGATGTAAGATTATGTCACGTCATTCAGTTAGTTGATCTCTTGCTCACTTTCACATTTACTTATTTAACATAAAAGCACCAGCTTTAAATTGTGATGTCAAATGAAGCACATGTTGCTTATCTGTAGCAGTTTCAACTCTTTCTAATTATTTTTTCTTCTACTTTCATAATATTATGTAGCATTTTGTAATACAGAAGACTCCTAACTTCTTGCACTAATCGTTTCATTGAATTATTGATATAAATACATGTAAATATAAACAATATGGGTTAAATAAAATATATGCAAACTCAAATATTAGTATGGTCACTCTTGCCTCTACACACAGCCAAGTTAAAACAATAAGGTAATCAATGATTTACACTAAAACTTACTTATAAGTGTGTCTAAGAGAGACCACAAGTATTCTGAAAGCAAGTTCAGGATATACCTGAAGGATATGTTCTTATCTAAGTTAGGAGCCGCCAAGATTGGTGGGAAGGGAGGTGGAAGGTAATGTATAACTTGAAACCTGGTACAAATACTTGCAACCGAGTCTGCTAAAGACAGTCAAGTTTCCAGGTGGTGGTGTTAACTGGGTGACTGATTAAGTCTACGGCTCACACACAATTACACATAAAGTGTGCATAATGCACAAATTATTATCAGAAAATAAAGCCACTACTGTCAAAGTTCTACATAAGAAAATGAGTTGAAAATTACCTTCAAATTATATTATCAGCAAGCTGAAATGTTAACACTTACAAAGAGAAAACAAATGGTAGACAGAAACTGTTAAAAGAATGTTTAAAAAAAGCATTTACTGAAATTTTTAAAAATTCATTCTCCACTTACAACTTCATCAGTTACATGGTTTCCATCAACATGAGTTGGGAGTTGGCACTTATCAAACCAAACACACAACAATACGATTACAAACCAAAATTTTAACCATGTTATGAAGCTTATCAAGTATGTCTCTCTATATGTGCCTATGTGTATTGTTAACATGTGAGCATGGTTATTTTGTTTATAAAATATCATGTGATGGTGAATTTTACAAGTAATCTAATTCATCAAGTAAAATTTGAACTTGTGACTAATTGGTCTGTAGTTCAAAACATTTAGTTCAAATCCATTTTGTTATATTTTCTTTAATGCAATAGAAATAATCAACCATTTATTTATCATTACAAAATCTATCAAATGTAGACATAGTTATTTATTTGATTGATAGCAATGACAGAGTAAGAATTTTAATGGCTAAGATGATGAATGGATGGAGGATGTATAAATGAATGGATAGCAAAATGAATGAAGAAGAAAATGCGGAACATGAGAAAAAAGATGATGACAATGATGATGATAAACATTCTGAATGAAATTGATAGGTTTTGCACAAAACAAAAATAATTTCCCTTTTAAATTGAGATTAAGTTTTGTATTTGACATGGAAACTATTACAAATGACTTATATATGGGAGAATTTATGAAAAAAAACAAAAACAGACGAGGACAAGTGGTGTAAACAACAAAAGGATGTATTAGTTTAACGCTTGGGAATAGAGAAAGTCTTTAACGCTTCAGGCTACGCTCTTCAACAGAAAGAATAAGGAGAAAAACAAGGAGAAGAACACGGAGAAAAAAAATTTGAATGTTGTGGTCAGCGATCTTATACATGTTTGTGTGTGTGTGTGTGTGTGTGTGTGTGTGTGTGTGTGCCTCTTTCTCTATTTCTCTCTCTAT
>NC_068984.1:30696618-30711925 GCF_001194135.2 Octopus bimaculoides
TACACACATACACACACACATACACATGCACACACACACACACACACACACACACACACACATATATATATAAATATTTTCAAGTTAAATTATCCTCATGGGGACAAATGGCCTAGTGGTTAGAGTGTTGTATTCATTATCAAAAGACTGTGGTTTCAATTCCTGGATTGGACAGTTCATTGTGTTCTTGAGCAAAACATATCACCTTACATTGCTCTGTGATCACTTCAACATCTGATGTGTGGCACACCATGTACCTGCAAGTGGTGAGAGCATTACCTAGCAGTTAATAGGGTAGCTAGGTATCAGGTATGACTAGGTAAAGGAAGAAACAGAAAGGAAGAAATTTGTAAATGCTGTTCGGTGCGAAGATGAGGAATGATAGGTATTTAGCATCACAAGACTGGATGTCAGAGAAAATCAAGTTGAAATTGGACAGAAGTGTATCTGGAACGATGGTGGTACACTTGCTCTAAAAGTTGATGATAAAGAAAGCAGCATGCACGTGCTATTATGAAAGAATATTGACTCAAGAGAGAAACTGAGAAGTCAAGTTGACAGCATTATGGTAGATAAAGTTATTAAAGATAATAAGGTAGGGAAAGCTGCAAGCTAATCCAGGATAGTTGCAGAGATACTCAAAATATCTGGTGAAGTAAGATACTAGCTAATCACCTGAATATTTTATCAGGTAATACAGGAAGGTCTCATACACAATGATTGGCATGGCATGGCATTGTCATTGTAAATTGCTACAAGGTCAAAGGAAATGATGTAGAGAGAGGAAATTACAGAGTCATCAAATTGTCAGGCCAGACTATAAAAATGCCAGAAAGCAAAACAGAATTTGTCTGGATGAGATGCAGTTCAGCTTTGTGCCCAAAAGAGGTATCACGGATACCATCTCACTGGTAAGGCAATAACAGCAGAAATACTTGGCATTTGTTGACTTGGAGAAAATCTTTAACATGGTGCCATACTCAATAACTTTGTTTTCTCTGAAGAAATATGGTGTAGGTGAATGGCTTATGTGGGCAGTACGTGTACAAAAGTTCAGTTAGTAAAGTAAAAAAGTCAGTAATGATTGCAGCAAGGTATTTAGTGTGAAGATAGGAATTCTTAAATATTCAGTTCTCAGCCCCTTTTTTATTCTTCATAGTCTTAACAGTCCATTACAGAGAAGTTCAAGACTGACTCTTCGTGAACACTGCATACTGAAAATCTCATATCACTGAATCTATTGTTGAATTAAAAAAGAAATTTCAGACTGCAGATAAAACCTAAATTGAGAGGCCTCAAAGAAAATTGGAAAGAAAAAAAAATAAACAGGCCCCAATTTTAACTATAAAAACAAAAGTAGTTGTTAGTAAGTAGAAAATAAGGTAGAATCTTGGTACCATCAGGGAAATGACCTTACTCAATATGCAGAGAATGAGTAGGTAGAAACTCAATATGTGGTGCAGTATAAATGCAGTTTGAATGCACATGAGATATTGTAGAATCACATGTAGGCTAATAGAGAAAGGAGGGTTTTAAAGAGAACGTAGTAAAAATAGTTTCTCCCAATTGTCCAATTGGATCACCAGAAATAATTTAATGTTTCTGTTACCCAGGTAGTGTAATTAGCAGCTGGGGTTACTGTTGCTCCTAAAAGTATAACAGCTAAGCTAAGAACAGTTTGGCATAAGTTCAGGAAGTTATTCGCTCTGCAGGCAAGAAAGGTCTTCTACTTTGATGTGAAAGGTAGATTCTATGGTACATGATGCTTGTGTTCAAACCGCAATGTTGCATGGTCGTGAAATGCAAGATTTGAAATCAGGAGGTTAGAAAGAAATGAAGCAAGCATATGCCAATGGCTGTGTAATGCCTGTGGCATGAAAAAGAATAAGATATGTATTCATGTGTGTGCATGCTTGTTTATATGTGATGTTAAAGAGAAGAAGAAGGTATAATATTCAGGTTAGAAAGAAAGATATATAGTTAGATTGATAGATAGTTTGATAGATAGATAGATAGATAGATAGATACTTAGAAAAATAAATAGATAGATGGATAGATGGATGGATAGATAGATAGATAGATAGATAAAAAGTTCTAAAGAATATTAAGTTGTATGTGGAGCTCAATGTCCGTCAAGCACATGCATGATACATGAACATAAAACCATATGCATGCTTCCAGATAAGCATGTGCATGAACACATACACACGCACACACGCACACACATATGCATTCAGATATACACCCTCCCACACACACTACATACTTTATGTATCTTTATTTGACATATTCAAGAAAAAAAAAAAGAATCAAAATATAAATTAGTGCAAAATGTACAACATTTTAGTTGAATTTTGATGATAATGAATAATTTAAGAATTCACAACCCAAAAAAGAAAAATCAGAAATGGTACTTTGTGTTGTTTTGCTATTATTTTGCAATATCCCAAAGAATGTGTTTAAAAACATTTAGCCAATGAATATTTATGCAATTGTCAAAAAATATTCAGTTGTTTAATGGAAGATCTTTAGAAATATGAAGAAAATAGTTGTTTTGTAAATATTGATCATCCAGAAGCAGAATCTCTATAACAAAGGGGAAAATGTAAAGATTTTGTTGTTTTATTGCTGTTGTTTTTCTTCTCTTTTTTTCTGTTTTCTTACAATTTTTTTTTTATCTGTTTGGATTTCTTTTCTTCTATTCATTTTCTGAAAAGTATTTATCAACTCTTTTACATAACTATCATATATTTAAAAGCATTAATAGATTTTGTAACATTCCATTTTTTTTTTTTTTTTTTTTTTTTCTAGAGCTCAAATATCCTTCTGGTCTTATTCTATATGTTTATTTTATTTTTTTGTTTGTTTATTATTTATTTTTCATTTTAGCTTATCAGCACATTAAATTGTAGACAAACATTCAAGTAATTTATAAGTACATATTCTTAAATATATTAAAATAATAAAAGAAAAAGATCTACAGGAAAATAAAAAAAAGAAATAATGCAAAATTACATATTAAATAATAAGATTGTTATGTTAATTTAGAAATATGAAAATACAATTTTATATATCTATAATACAAATATGTGATTGTGTGTATGTGTGTGCTTCAGTATGTGTGCATGTGTATGTATTTCTCCCCCTCTATTTCTCTCTTTGTGTGTGTGTGTGTGTGTGTGTGTATATATATATATATATATATATATATATATATATATATATATATATATATATATATATATATATATACATTTACATGCATATATATATACATAAACACATATATATTTTATATATACATATTATATATATAATATATTGTATATAATATATATATATATAAATATGTATATACATATATGTATAATAATATAAATTATATATATATGCATATATATGTATGAATGTATATAGAACTATATAAACACACACACGCACACACACACATATATATATATATATATATATATAACCCATGCTACCATGGAACATGGACATTAAATGAAGATATGATGATGATGATACACACACATGAACATACACATGCATGAACATACATGCATGAACACACATGAATGAACACAAATATATACTTAAAAAGAGAAAGTATATATTTCAAGTGCAACTGTAAAAATATATTTCAGAATTTATATATATAGAAATTGCATGTGTGTGTGTGTGTGCCTGTCTCATTATATAAGTGTGTGTGTGTGTGTGCCTGTCTCATTATATAAGTGTGTGTGTGTGTGTGAGTGTGTGGGTGTGTGGATATCAAAACACTGATAGTGATGGTGATGATGATGATGATGATGATCATGGCAGTGATGATGATAATGATGATATATATAATAATTTATGTGTTTGTGTGCATATTTTTATACATATAGCCAGAGAAAAGGAGAGGGAGAGGAAAGGAGGGTGATAAGTATTAGGTGATGAAGAGAGAGAAATGAAGAGAGAGAGAGAGAGAGAGAGAGAGAGAGAGAGAGAGAGAGAGAGAGAGAGAGAGAGAGAGAGAGAGAGAGAGAGAGAGAGAGAGAGATTGAAGCACAGTAAACGATAGATTTTCTTGCCTGATTATCTTGTATGATTACCAGTATGGAAATTGGTGAAAAGGTTGGTGTGAAGCAACTGATAAAAAAAATATCATTCTGTGTATTCTAATGATAAGTTTCAACAATTACTACAAGAGAGTAGCAACTTTATGGATAGTAATGAAATTTACATAAATATTTGTTATTTCTTCCACAAATTCAATCTTGAGGCCTCACAAAGCAACGGTAGAATCTTGCAATATCAACAAAAAAAAATCCTCAATGTTTAATCTTGATAAATGTGTAAGATGCCTTTCTCTTGCTCTGTTGAGTAAAGCTAAATGCTAAACATTTCCAAAACTGTGGAAAAATCATTTCAATTTGCATTAATCTATTTCTTTTTTTTTTTCAATTTTGTTCACCTTTATTTTCGACTGTTTACTGATGCTAGTGAAGTGAAGCAGAGCATACTGAAGATTATAATTCTATAATTTTTTTCATTCTTTTACTGATTCCATTCATTGAACAGTGGCTATGTTGGGGCACCATATTTTACAGCATAGTTAGTTATATAAACCCTTGCTTGCTGGCTATACTTATTTTTTAGATACTAAAAGCATTAAAGGTAATGTTGACTAGGATGGGATTTGAAACAAAGAATGTAAAAGTATTCAATTAATTAAATATCATTTGGTCCTTTCTTCAACACTCTACAACTCTGCCAGCCATCAATCTGTAAGATAATCTTCATACATTTCAGCTATACTACATGTTTATAACAGTGCATAAATAAAAGAAATATTCCAAAACATTGAAGTTTACAACCTAAATTTGTACACTTGAGTATTTGTCAGCTGGAAATTCAAATATTGTTTTCATGCTCTTGAAGCATATCTTTATTTTGTATGATTGAATATTTAATTTTCCAACAAGGTGAAATGAAATAAACAAACTAATATTTTTTTAAAAACTGTATTGAAGCAAAGTAATTTCTTTTTTGCCCAGCTCATGGATAATATCAATTTACATTTTAAAGTCAATTTCTAAATACTGGCATGGGTTAGATAGGTCTAACCTTCCTGTCTCCATCTAGCTACAGAAACTATTTATAAAATTAAACTATAACTTGAAACTGCAAGATTTACTACCATAGGTTCAGTCTGAAAAAATATTTTTGTACAAGTAATAAACTGTTAGAATAAAAGTTTTTTTTTCACTCAGAGAGAAAGGGCAGATTGAAAATGTGTGTGAACAGTAATGCTGCATGTTAGTGAAATATGAGTCTTGAATGCAGAAAATTTCCAAAGACTAGAAAGGAAGGAGCCATGCTCTGGTAGATGTGTAAAGTCAGTGTGTATGAATACCATAGTACAAATGAGCTGAGAGAAAACTGAGTATAAGAGGAATGAAATGTTACATTCATGAGAGAAAACAGTGCTGATATTGGCATATGATACCTATACCAGTGCAATCTTACATGTATATGATGCATATAAATTATTACTGCTGCATAAAAAAAGTATCGGGAATTTCAAATTAATGGAACATAAAGAACAGGGAGGCCAAGAAAGAATTATAATGCAGTAGTGAAAGCTGAGCTGAAGATACTGAATATTAAAGAGGAAATTATAAAGGACCATACTGATTGGTGATGTGATGCTTCAGAAGACTCAGTCACCTACATCAAAATGTAGCCTGACATGACATTTGTGTTTACAGACTAGAATATTTCTGTACTCTTTCAAGTATACATTTTGCTGCTCCCTTCACACTCTTTCAGTCATTTGATTCATCATCACCCTGTTGTTACTTCCTTCATCAATCCTCTTTCACTCCTCCACTATGCCTATGTATGCAAGACAGCAGTGGTACTCTTCATTCCTCTGACTCTCTCACACTTCATTAGGCCTACTTATTGAAGACAACATTGATCTGTCATCATACCTTCTCTAGGTTGATGTATAAGAGACTACATTGGGCTACCCATATGCCCCTACGTTTCATTCTCTTTAGTGCATCTCCCTTACACTCTTTGCTCTTCTCTACTGCCAGCCATAACATCCTCCTCCTCCCTCCATCCCTCCCACAGTTTGTTATTATTACTAGCCATCACCTAATCTTTATCCCATTATGCATCTGTATCTTTCTCCATCTCCACTATTCTAAATAACCTTGTTGGTTATATCACTCTATTACTTTTTCCTTATTCCCAGCCATCGAAACCCTACTAACATCATTACTCTCTCTCTTTTCTAATCTCATTCTTTGTCATTTGAGTCCTTTGTCACTTTGTCACTTGATGCTGTAGGTTATTGCATTCTCTTGTGCTTACCTACTTCTTTCATACATTTCTAATACGATTGCTAGCATGATTCCCCCTATTTTCCTTCCTTTGTCTGCACACCTGAAATCTGAATACCATCTAGATTGTCCTGTGTAAAAGACACCAAACCACCTGTACTAGTGTTAGCTGACAACTCATGCTCCTTCAAAGTGGCAAGTATGTAAGACTTGCCACTCTTGCTGGTGCCACAAAATATACCTAATATACCTTGTAAAGCAGTTTACAAATTGAAAAGAGAATGTACATCATTCTGAGATCCTTTTAATTCAACCTCTTTCGTGTTGGTAGAAAAGAAAACATTCTTAGTACATACAGTAAACTGGCTGGCAATAGGAAGAGCATCCAGCCATTAAAACCAAGCCAAATGACTTGCACAAGCGTCCATCTATGGAGCCACAAAACTCAATAGGAGTTGGTTCTGGCCATAACAACCCCTCCAACACATGAGAGCATAGAAAGCAGACATAAAAACGATGATGATTATCATACATCCCCCCACCAGATATATATTTTTCACTTTATGCAATATACTCACATGAAATAAAACAAGCTAGAAACTGGCTCAATCGTCAGGGATAAGCATTTACAAAACATGTGCACACCATTCAGTTAGTAATGACACTTAGTGAAGGTAGGATTCATACTGCTTTCATGACATCTATGTTGTATGTAATATGAAGCTGAACTCATGGAATGTAGATTAAGTTTGATAAGTGGAGAAAATTGTGCCTACCATGAATACTAACTGAATTATATTCTGAATTCTATATATTAAATCATCACTTCTATATTTGAAACAGAAATCATTTGTACTTTATAATTAGTATATATCATTTTATTTTGGGTAGACACTACCTACTTTGTCTATTCAAACAAATCCCTGGAACCAGTTCAAGTACATGGCTCAACAAGAGATTATTATTTCTCTACAGTAGGCCAATTTATTCAAACATAAAATTAATTAAAGCAATTACTAAACAATTAAGTTCTTAATTGCTTCAAAACGTAATCTAAAAACACAAATTAATTATCACAGATTCATTTAACTACATCTTGTTTAATAAAATATTTCTCCTTTAACATTTTAAGAGAAAAACATATTCAACATGAATGACAAAATATCATTTTGATTAAATTTTTCTGACTCGGGAGAATATTTCTCTTGCCAATTTTACACAAAATCAAAAGCAACAAAAAACAGATAAACAGAAAAACAAGCAAACTTCTTCATAAAATTATTTTGATAAGACCTTAATATGACACAATTGTCTAGAGGGTAGTCAGCTATTAATTGCTGAGTACAAATAGAATCTGATGCCAATTTCATAAAAAAAGACTTGTTAAAAATTAGGAAAGATAAATGATGTAAGCCTGTTTAAACAAGTTCAGATAATTGAACCTGCTTCTTTTGCTCATTTTGTCAGGAACAGTTCATGAGATGGTATAGAACTAGATACTGTTTTATCACTGAGAGCCTCAGTGGTCACTCACCTTTCTAGAAATACAACCAAATATTCTTTCAGTAATATCCTATTAGTTAAAAGTAGGATACTTTGGATAATGTAACCCAAAATATATTGTATCTGAAAATATATCTGAAACTAGCTCAATCATTGGGGATAAGCATTTGCAAACATGTGCACACTTCTCAGTCGGTAATGAGACTAAGTGAAGGCAGGATTCAAACTGCTTTCATGACATCTATGTTCTGTGTAATATGGAGATGAAATGACTGGTTCACTTTTCATCAGTGCTGCCTTGATTGTCATATCATCCTGTATCATTGGAATGGAGGGTTGCTCAAAAGCTTTAGGGAAGTATCACCATCTTCCTTCAAACTTAAGCACAAGGCCTGGAATTTGAGGAACAGGGCTTAGGTAATTAAATTGATACTTAAGCAGAAGGCTTGGAATTTGAGGAACAGAGCTTAATTAATTAGTTTAATACTTGAGCACAAGGCCTGGAATTTGAGGAACAGGACATAGTTAATTAAATTAACCCTAATACTTGATTGGTGCTTTATTTTATCAACCTCAGAAGGATGAAATGCAAAGTTATTCATGGTAACATTCAAATTCAAAACATAAACTGCTGGAAGAAATACCAAAGGGTATCTTATCTAAACTTCTAACAATTCTGTCAGTGCCACAGCCTTATAACATGATAATATATAAAAAGTGAACTAGCATGAGTGAATTTTATTAATAAATATATCTGTCCAGTCATTAAAAAAAAAACCTCAAGGTATTTGCTGCAAATTATAGATAAATCCTTCTCTTTGGTGCTAGAAATATTACACTCTGATAATGATCCACAACTCCTCAAAAGGAAATGATAGGTACAGTATGTCAATCTACCCACATTCAGAAGTATACCAATATTTTTGAAGGCATATGGCTAAGTGGTAAGACAACTAGCCTGTTTAATATAAGGTCATGGGTTCAATTATCACTCTGGGAAGTCTGTTGTATCTTTGGTTCAGGCACATAACATCCCATTGGTCCAGTCCTCTCAAATGGTAAAAATAAGCATTATGGCAGACAGAATGCATTGTCAGTATCACCTTAGCACAGCAGTATTAACAAGTCAATTGCACAGTAGAAAACATGCCTAGCAGTGGACCGCTATAATGTATCTTGATTCTTTATATCAACAACTAGGTAACTTCCAACAACTGAATCAGTAGAATATAATAATGATTAAACGGTTTCAATGTTTTACAGGAATTGGCAACGTTATTAATTCATTGAACCAGATAGAATTTGTTTTGGCTTTTGCTTTCTGTACTCAGAGATCAAATACTGCCATAACAAACTTTACCTTTTATCCTTTCAGGGTTAATAAAACAAAGTACCAGTCCAAGACAGAAGCTGGGTGGAATTGTTAGACCATCCCATGAGATAACTTGTAGTATTATTTATTCTGGAGCTTTGTATTCGGAGTTCGTGAGTTGTAGACTTAATCCATCGTCCAGTTTGATAATACCAACTGGTTTTTAGAAGCCTTTTATGATGATTACTCTATTATAATTATTTGGGGCTAGATTTTCAATTAGTAGATGACTTTACTCACCAGTTTTGGTGGCCCTAAAACAAATAATAATGGGTTACATGCACAGCTCATTTCTCTCTGACTAAATGATAAAACAAAACACTTTCCTCTGAATGAATCAAAACACTTAATTCGAAGTAGACATAAAAATGTAGTGGGGGCTGGTTATTCATTGATAATTTCTATTTAAAATTTTATGATTGCCTTGTTAGTTTAAAGCACTGAACAACTACTTTGTTGAAAGCATTTAGAAAGAGATTACTCTCACCAAGGTGGTTTATCCTTGATTCATATGGGGAAACAAAAAAATAAAACCTATCTTCATTAACATTGGAGATGGTGGTGACTATGTCGTCACCATCATCATCATCATCATTTAATATCTTCATTGGGTAGGATCTCTGACAGGAAACTGACAAGCTGTTGGGCTGTGTTGAGCTCCAATGTCATCTTTAGCATGGTTTCTCCAGTTGGATGCCCTTCCTAATGCTAACCACTTACCAAAGTATACTGGGTATTTTTTACATATCACTGACATTAGTGAGGCTGCTATGTTACGTACAACTTAGAAAAGAGCAGAGGGAAAAAATGGATAAAGCTTCTAACTAGGAGGAAGTAGTTAGGAGGGGAAGGTGAAAGTGACTGTTGAAAGACTAAAGTAGGATTGAGGGACAAGCACAGGTGTCTTGTTAAACTCACCGTGTGAGTTTGTTTTAAGACAGGTCAGCTTGATAAAACACTGGCTAAGAAAAACAATGGAAAATATTAGAAACTCAACCTCTATAATATAGACCAAAACTGAATACTCCATTATATATTGCTTATATAACTATGATGTTTAATCTCAGATCAGTGCTGATTCTGCATGTCTGTCAGCAAAAGTGTTCATCATTATCACCATCATCATCATTTAACATCCACTCTCCATTCTGGTATGGGTTAGATGATTTGACTGGAGCTGATAAGCTAGAGAACTGCACCAAGTTCCAGTCTGACTTGACATGGTTTCTATGGCTGGATGCTCTTCCTAATGCCAACCAGTCTAGGAGTGTAATAGAAGCTTTCATGTGGTACTGGCATGGGTGACATTTACATATTTCCATCTTTTATTTAGGTACAAAATTTGTTTCTTTTATGGTTTAATTTAATTTTTTTTTTATTATTCTAGGCATTAGGGTGTGATTAAAGACAGTTCAAAAACTATTGTTAATAAGTTCAACAAATCTGCAGAACTTACTGCATTTGGCTTGTCAACTTAAGTGGAGGCCACTGAAATGAATCTGTTAGTGAATGCATTCAATTTAATAAAACATACAGATTTCCCTTCTTCCTTTTCGGAAAATATAAAAGTGCATTTCATTGTATAATTTCAGTTAGGATATTGGAATAAACAGAAGGTTAAAGAAAATAGTTTAACATAAAAAATAAAAGCAACACATGCTTGGTAAAGGCAACTAATAGATAACAAAGTGGGAAAACAGGTGGAAAATTTGACAGATCTAAGTGGGGAATGATAGCTCTCTGATATTGCTAGAGGCTTCAAAGAAGCAGTTCTATTTTCCTATAATTTTTGCTAATGCCCAACAATACTTTGAAAACTGAAATAGTTACTCATATAGTGTGCATAGTATGTCTCTTATTAACTATGAAGTATTGTGTAAATTGGGACAACAAATACCCCAGTATAAAATGCAACTTCCTGTCACTTTTCCCAATACTTGAATTACTTTTTCTTTTTCTTTTGGTGTTTATTTTTTATTTTATTTATTTAGTGGGTAGAGATGCTTTATAAGATTGATTGTCATTGCAACAAAATCTTGGACAGAATATATATTATCAGGAACCTGTAGGTAAGCTATAAATATTTTATTCTGTTCTGACATTAATAAAGCAAGTCACTTGCTTGTCTTAGTACTGTTGCCTTTCCCTCCTCCTCTGTTTCACACTCTCTTGCTCTCATTAATATTCTCTCTCTCTCTCTTACACACATATACACATATGCATATCTCAGGCCCATCAAACAAAATCGATAGTGGAAGCAACTCTTAAAGAATTTATTTACTATTGTACCTATAGCAATTGTGTGTTAAATGTCACTGATCCAGCTCAAAATTTTTGAGATACATAAATATACAAAATTCTTTCACTAAAGATATGAATACATAATGTTATTTTCAATTTGTTGTTGTAGTTGTTATTCTAGAATGAAATAACATTAATAATACATGAGTGATTCGATAAATAAAGGTAATCTAAATCTTTATAATTTGCATATATTTTAACAGACTACATTTAATTACTATTGTATCATAAAATTCACTAATCGGTGCCATTAAAGAAATTTTATTTCTCTCATAGATTTATGTTTGAGCAGTCAGTATTAATTGGCAAGAGATCTCTTCTCTTCAGGTTTATATCTTATTGCAGACATTATCCACTGACGAAATGACTGAGAAAGTGAAATCAAACTCTGTTTGTGGAGATGATGCACTTCATCAAAATGAGACATCACATTCATGTAAAATAAGATGGAAGTAAAAATGAGAAAATTAATGCAGTATAACTTGAGAACTATGAAAACACTTCTTTATCATCGGCTTCAGAAGTTTCTTAACTTTTTTCTTTCCATTCATTGATTTATAGAAGGGAATTGAATTTCATTTTATACATACAACATACAAAAAAGTATTTTATGTGTTTATATTTGTTTGCTTGCTTGCACATATGTATGTATATGTGTATATGTATGTATGTATGTATGTATGTATGTATGTATGAGTGTATGTATTTATGTACAAACATACATACACACGTCTATACATATATCACATATATGTATATACACATATGTGTGTATGTATATATATATATATATATATGTACACACATGGATATGTATGTACATACACATACACAGATATATACACACAAGAGAGTGGGTTTAGTGAGTGGAGAAATACATAAAGAAAGAAAAGAAGACTTAAAGAAAACAAAGGTAAGTCCAACAAAAAAGAAAACGATTATCAGTCTTTATAAAGAAATTTAAATCTTAAAATTTCTCTTCTGTTAATATCAGATCTTAAGCATCAAGACTTTGAAGGTTTCATTATATATTTCCACTGTTGCTTAAGCTTTACTTTTAAAGAATAATTTTCAGTTTCATTTCTTATAGGAAGCTGATAATTATAAATACATTTTTCTTTCATTGTTCACAATAGCATACACAAATTCACTTAATTTGCTTTAGAAAATATAGAAACCTACTTAAAAGTAGAAAGCGATGCAGAAGAGAAAAATAAAAAAAAATGATAAAAATAAAACCAGTAAGAATTGTGTAAATATATATTTTTGACTGTTGCAATATAAAGAATTTTGTTTCATGCAGTCATTTAAATGATATGTACTGGAATAAATTATTAAATGCCATACAGAGCAATGCAATAGTTGACAGATCACAACACAAAATACAGCTGTCTTAACTGAGACAGATCTATGATCAAAAGCGTTCTAGTTGTGAAATTTCCAATCATTTTTCCAGGTTAGTGTGTATGTGTGTGTGTGTGTGTGTGTGTGTGTGTGTGTGTGTGTGTGTGTGTGTGTGTGTGTGCGTGCGTGTGTGTGTATAAACATCATCTTTACTTTTCCATGATTGAATATGTCAGACATAATTTGTTGAGGCAGATTTTCTATGATTGAATGTTCTTCCTGTTGCTAACCGGCATTTGTTTCCAAGCTTGGTAATATTTTCACTAGTCCTTTGGAGATAAAGAGCACAGTAGCTGGAATATGTTCTATGGAAGATGGCAAATGAATGACTCTACTTGTATGACTGATTCTTCGTCTTATAAATTAGCATTCAAAGTCAAGACAAGAAAACAGACGTACAAATGCTCCTGCAGATACACACACACACACACACACGTGTGTGCATGCATATCATCATCATCATCATCGTTTAGTGTCCGCTTTCCATGCTGGCATGGATTGGACAGACAGTTTTGACATCCAGCAGGCTAGCAGGGACCAATCTGGACTCTAACTGTCTGCTGTGGTATGGATTATATGACCAAATGCCCTTCCTAACACCAACCATTCAACAGACTGTGCTGGGTACTTTTTATGCACCACCAGCATAGGCGCATTTATGAAACAGTTGGACAGGTGTGCTAACACAGCACCAGCATGGTGTTTGTTTAGTGGCACCAGCACCTGAAGAACAAGCCTGTATGTGTAGAAGACAACTGTTTTACTTAGATTGACACATCTTATCAAGTACAGCAAATCGCCACATCTCCCAGTCCCTTGTCACTTCCTCATCATTATTTTTATATCTGCTTTGCATGTTGCTATGGGTTGGAATGGACTGAATAGGTCAGATGACCATATCTTGCTCCAGTGTTTCTACATGGCTTCTACAGCTTAACACCCCACTAATGTCACACTTTACAGAGTGTACTGGGTGCTTCTTTTTGTGATACTTTCACTAGGTTGCATTGTGACTCACATGACTAAAGAACTATTTTACTTGAAAAGTTAAATAGTAGATAGAGTGGTCATTTTATGCAAGTTGTTGAGAAGTTAATGTACAAAGTTAAGTCAAAAATTACATGCACTCTTGTTTCTGTGATATATCAAAACAAAAGCAGAGATAGGACAAACACACCATTTTCAACATCATCTCCTTGCTTTAAGTTGCACTGCTTCCAGTGGTTCACAAGTTTGCTAAACTCATTAGGGAAGGTTTTTGGATGGTCATGCTGCTGTTTATGCACTGCTTCCTGAGCTTATTCAGTAGCAAATCACTGATGTAGAGAAGAATGCTTGAGTAACCCAAAGAAGTGATAAATAGAAGGGGCAAAATATGGACTGCATTCAGCATATTCTATCCACTCAAAACCCAATTTTTCAATGATTTCAACAGTGTGTGATATCATATGTGGGCATACATTGTCATTCAACATTATCACTTTATTTAACAATAGAACTAGGCAATCAGTGCAAAATGCTGGTTACAGTTTGTTGGCAAATTTTTAACTGTTACCCTCTTTTCCAGATAATGTTCTAGTAAAGGTCCTTTTGCATCCCCCAAGACGGTTAGATAACTTTCTCTGTTCAAAGTTGAGTCTTGCATTTCTTTTTCAGTAGTGATTCCGGGTGTTTCGAGTTCATATTCTGCCTTTTCGATTCTGTCTCAAAGTGATGGATCCAGATCTCAAAAAAGCTTCACGTTCATTGTTGTAGCATTTGAGTAAACATTGACAGATCTCCACATGATTGCATTTATATACATTGGTAAGCTCTCTTGTCACCCATCTTGCACAAACTTTACAGGAGTAAAACTTGTCATGGATGATTTCATATGCAGAATCAGGCTAATTTGCAGAGAATATACCACCTCACTCAACAGTTCATCAGAATCCTCTCCTGAGCTTGTATTTTCACATAATGGGTACAGGTTGATGGCTATCTTGCTTCACACATGTCTAACCATGGTAAATTAACATGGCGTTCCACCATAAATAACAAACAGATTCTCAGGTCCCCAGTAGGTGCAATTGTGCCCGTTAATTAAACCATTTAATTTGAATATCCCTCCTCGCAATCTTTGTTGGAATGCGTGCATCTCCTACACATCGTGCCAAGTATCACTCACAATACTGCACTCTTTGGTCTGGATCATCATAATTAATAGCATGGACTAATCATGGAACGTAGTTTTTCCATAGACAACACTTCAAAATGCGTTGGGCAGACGATTTTGGAATACCTACCTCATGACTCGCTTGCTGCACAAATTTTCTTGGACTTTGGCGATACATTTTCAGCACTCCTCATTGCTTTGTTGGGGTTATCGATGTATGGTCTTCTGGAACGC
>NC_068984.1:30712027-30737021 GCF_001194135.2 Octopus bimaculoides
ACTTCAAAATGCGTTGGGCAGACGATTTTGGAATACCTACCTCATGACTCGCTTGCTGCACAAATTTTCTTGGACTTTGGCGATACATTTTCAGCACTCCTCATTGCTTTGTTGGGGTTATCGATGTATGGTCTTCTGGAACGCTTCTCGTGGACATTCTGAAGAATTCCATTGGCTTCAAACTTATTTCTAATCCGAGTGATAGTAAGTTGCATTGGTAGATCTCTTTTAAACTCTTTCCTAAACTGTCTTTGCAGTACATCTGCGTTTTCACACTTCCAGTAGCATTTTAGAATGAATTTCCTTTGTGCAAAGCTTAGTCTGACTTCCATCATTAATTCCAATGGGTTTAATCTGGAAATAAAAATCATCAATTGAGTTATCAGCTGCTAAAGTGTATATACATTATTTGGGGACACCCTATATATCATTATCATCATCATCATCGTTTAACGTCCACTTTCCATGCTAGCATGGGTTGGACGATTTGACTGAGGATTGGCGAACCAGATGGCTGCATCAGGCTCCACTCTGATCTGGCAGAGTTTCTACAGCTGGATGCCCTTCCTAATGCCAACCACTCTGAGAGTGTAGTGGGTGCTTTTACATGCCACTGGCATATGGGCAAGTCTGGCGGTTATATATATATATATATATATATATATATATGAGTTAACGAATGGAGTGGATAATATCCAGGCTACATATGTTTCATAGTGAGTAGAACCTCGGAAGTAGTAAATATCCAGGTGAGGTGTATACTGCAGGCTACTCTTCAGGCCAAGTGTATCTTGATTAAATGAGTTTACGTTTACATTGTTTTAGGGAGGTACATGTCAATACATTACATTCATGTTTCAATCAGAATGCGTAGAGAACATGGTTAGAGTGGAGAATATATTGTGAAGAGAAAATAAGATACCGGATATTATCTACTGCATTTTTTAACTCTTGTATTTAATTCACATGTCTGGCAACCCTGCCTGTCTACCATGAAATGTAATGCATTTTTTTCAGTTTACCATACTTTGATAGGGAAAAACCCACAACCTTCCGCCTCAATAAACCACTATCGTTCCTGAAAGTTGTATATTTTCTACAGTTTGCTTGAAGCTAACCTTCCTACACCTCAATCCTTGGATGTATATATATATATATATATATATATATATATATATATATATATATACAAGTGTGTGGGGCATGACTGCATCATCCAATGAGTTCCTAAGTCCCTTCTTTTTTAAAATGGCTGAATGTGGATCGAATGTGATTTGGTAGATTTTCTATCAGATCAAACTATTAACACAGATGGTGCTCTAGATACTAAGTGCTCTCATGCAGTAGTATTGATATGCAATGGCCAGCTGGGTTGATTGATATAATTAAAGACACAGTGTGATATCTGAAATAATGCTTCATTACACGAGCTACTGAGTACATTAATAACAAATAGGTTACAATGAATTCTAAACACTTCTACAAGTATTTTTCTCATGTTATTTCAACATAGCCTCTTTTTATTAAATACTTTCTGTATAGTAGACTTTTATTCTATAGTTCATGCTATCTTTGTAGCATTTAGCTTTTTATATTCAAATATAATTTGGTGCAATGCAAATAGCAGTTCATGTCTATAAGCTGAACACTGAATGAATTCTTTTGAATATACAATTAAATTTATTTCAACCCTGTGAAAGAAGTTCAGAAATTTTACATCCATATGCAATCATATCATCTCATTAAATATATACCTATCTGCACATACACACCCAGAACCACACTAATAGCTTAGGAGTGAAATTTTGGATTTCTTGGTTTTCGGTGAATTGATTTTGATAAAACTTTTCCCAGCTGGTTTCCACACTATGGCAACACCATTGTTATGTTTTCTTTATTCTACGTAACGTTGTTTCTTTTTTTATTTCAGATTCTTCAGTTTTTAGGTGAACCACACTAACAGCTTTTGAATGAAAACCCATCTAGACATTTTTTTTTTTCGGAAAATGAAGTTCAATGATACATATTAAGCATAATAATATTATAACATTTATTGGCATAATGAATTATTTAGCTGCATGAGCACCAAGGAAGAAACGATCCAATTGTGGAGCCTCCAAGATTGTGACAGCTAGGGATTTAAGGAATATTGGTCGCAAGTTACGTGGGAAACCTGGACAAACAAGTAAAGCCATTTTCTCTGCCTCCAGGCTTCTTCATATACCGAATACCACCAGAAATCGCATCCTTGGAACACACACAGTTCTTTATAGCCGTGACAGTATGAACTAATGCAAGTGATAATCCAGTTCTTTTGTCATTAAAATTATCATCCTGTCCTGCACTGCTCAGTAGGAAACTTACTCAGTGCATGCTAGAAATCTCCTTCTGATGGGTCGAGTAGTACCATGTCATCGGCAAACGTCACCCAATCGATCTTACATCCACCAATTATGAAACCACTTCCACAATAGCTGCACATGCCAATCCAGTTCATACAAATTATGAAAAGTAGAGGTGACAATACACATGCTGGAGAACAGAGAGTCTCTCAATGTTGAGCTGCTACTTCTCTGAATTTTGAGAAGTCATAAATTTGGTGTTACAGAAATGAGATTAGAATGTTACAGGAAAGAATCATAACATAAATGAGAAGCCAGCCAGATGGAGACATAGGAGTAGACCAAGAATAAGATGGTTGGTTTATATTCATAGTCTCAGTTGGTTATGCACAAGAACCCAGTTGTAAAGTCTAATGATAGTTGCTTCTGATGGGATCCTCTGGAGGAGGTGCTTGTGAACTCTACCCCACACAACTTTTCCAGGAATAGTGGGTGCGAAAATGGATTAATAGTTACATCTATACACATACACACACACACACATTCATTACTGACCTTTTGAAATACTGAAATTTTAAACTCCAGTATTTGTTGCCGTTGTGACATCAACATTGCTATCAGTATTTTAATAAAGTATTTCTATATTTCTTCACCACTAATTTGATACAAACAGTACTTAATATCAAAATATATGAAGAAGTATATCAAAAAGTCATATTTTTTTTTAATTAATGACCAACATTATACAAGCAGAAAAAGTAATTAAGAATGAAACATTTCCTAATTCATTTCTAAATATCTTAATTGGATTTTCCAGCTTTTTGTTACTGGCTTTCTTTTCCAAATTCATGATATTAATCATGTTCTTTACCTCATCAACTCCTCGTTCTCCTGGTGACTCCTTGCTTTTCTTCATTTTGAATATTAAATACCTATACACTTTTATTCCACCTGATGATGATGGTCTTCATGTTCCCAAGTACTTTGCAGACAATGTATTAACTTTCAACTCAATACATTTCATTTCCTTCGCCTTGCTGGGCTTGTTCTTACTCTCAGTTTTTTATCTTTCTGTTTACTGGGGTGAATTCACTTAATTCACTTGATTTAGTTTCCAATGCAAGAAATAACACTATTTATACCCCAGGCTTCTATACAGATTTCATCAATCCTATTTCACTCTAAAAGTTTGGTTTAACCCCTGGATATAATAGAAGATATTTGCTGCTAGTAATAAATGGATCTATGTCCCTTTCAACGATGCGAATTTAGTTGTTTGATCAACTAAATTAGTTTTTCCTTGAAATAGAAAGTAGGTAGCAGAAGATTCCACAGACAATTTACCATTAATGAAATCCTCATTAATATAGAATACAGTGGGAAGTTTCAGGTGTTTAGAAGTAGAGAGATAACTCTGGGTATACTTCTGTCATATAAAACCTAATCTATTTTTTCTGAGATCTAGCAGTAATAATTTGACTATGCTTAACTTATGAGGTCTAATAAACCTGAAACCTGTCCAGCATTGTCAGTACAGCCAAATTTCCTCTTTTCTTTTTACTGCATTATTCATATTCTAGTTTTAATTCATCATCTTATATCATTTACATTCTGGGATTACAACTCACCTGCCTTTCAATATGGTAGTGATTTTTATTCTCATTGCTTCTAGTGTACTTTTTAATGATTACAATATCTTGGCTCACTACCTTAAGTATGATAGAGACTACTTTACTACTTCCTTTTCATATTTCAGGAACCCATAGGTATTTTCTCTGTCACTCTTTCAGTCAGAAATATACCAAAGTAATTGCTGTTCCATTCATTGTGTTACTGCTAATTAGTAAATTAAACCAAAATCTCATCATGAATTTCTGCTGTTTAATTTAGTATTTTCCCTTATCATAGTCATCTTTAAGACAATTCTTCTACCATTTCTATATTTCCTATCCTTTCTATGAATATATATATATTGAACTAAATTCGACGACTGGCACCCATGTCATCCTTCCTTCATTGGACACTGAACTCTGCTTGCGAAGACCTGTTGGGGCAAGTGAAATCGAAATTGAACCAAATTCGGTGACTAGCACCCATACCAGTCGAATGCTAACAGCACCATCTGAGCGTGAACATTGCCAAAGCAGCTGTGTGGCACATAAAAAGCACCATTTGAGCGTGACCGTTACAAGTGTTGCTTTACTGGCACTTGTGCCGGTGGCACATGAACAAAACATTTGAGCGAGGTTGTTGTCAGTGTCACTTGACTGATTCCTGTGCAGGTGGCACGTAATAAACACCATTTGAGCGTGGCCTTTGCCATTACCGCCGGACTGGCTCTCATGCTGGTGGCACGTAAAAGCACCCACTACACTCTTGGAGTGGTTGGCATTAAGAAGGGCATTCAGCTGTAGAAACTCTGCCAGATCAGATTGGAACCTGGTGCAGCCATCTGGTTTGCCAGTCCTCAGTCAAATCGTCCAACCCATGCTAGCATGGAAAGCAGACGTTAAACGATGATGATGATGATATCTGTATTCTGGTAGAAACAGGAATAATTGGCCATGGCAATTATCACAATGAAGAATTAAATAATCGTCGAAGATTGCAGCCACATTGTAGACCATTCTGATTTTTATACTCATGTAAGGCCAAACATTAGTTATTAAATCCACCTGCAAAATCAAACCTATTAGAGAGCCTTTATATAGTCATTCAGCTTGCTACAAGTAACAGTCAAATCTCCCTCAAATCACAGCTTATATCTTAAATGAAGAAATACACTTCAGATAACGTAATCTTATGTATCCCCACAACAACGCCTGCAAAATATATGACTGAATGAACTTAGAAGATAATTACTATGGATAGTCTAACTCTGCAATCACACAATTTAGTGATCTAAAATATGCTTGAATGCTCCTGAAAATAGATGTTTTCACATGAATGGAAATATATTGTGCAGTGAACCAGTAATTGAAACCCTATTTTAGTACAAATATTGAACAATGCTATTGTTCACAATTGCATGCAATAAAAAGAACAAGTATTAAAGGTGTGTTGAAGCATATATTCACTTAAATTAACTGTGTAAAAAACAACAACAACATCAGGTTATATCATTTATCAAATAAGATAAATTTAGGAAAAATACAATAAAAGAAGAAAATTACTGTTTGGTTATTATATTCTAAAGTACTCTACAAATATATTGTTTTGTCTTAAAATTTAAATTATAAATTCAAGTCATAAAGATTATTTTAAATAAATTTTCATGGGAAGTAACAAGTGCAAATCATTTTGATTCATGCTGTTTTTTTTCGTTTACTTTATTATGACGGATTTTACTGTGTAGAAGACATAAATGAGGCAAGAGAAAATTAAATCTGATAAACAATTAAAATTTGAACCATTATGTTTGTGGGCTCTCTACTAACTTTTAGTACAATAGACAGCACTTAGAGCAATATACAAAGTTGGTGCAACATGTCTTTCATCTTGTTAAAATGTGTTTGCTGTACACTTGAAAATGTACAATGTAGTACTAATAGCCACTAGTAGCTATACTGGCACTCCGTCAGTTACAACAGCAAGGGTTCAAATTGATCTGATGAGCAGAACAGCTTGCTCGTTGCAAGTGGCTGAGCACTCCACAGACACACATACCCTTAACATAATTCTCTGAGAGATTCAGCATGACACAGAATGTAACAAGGCTGGTCCTTTGAAATACAGGTACAAATCATTTTTGCCAGCTGAGTGGACTGAAGCAATGTGAAATAAAGTGACATAATGCATTGGTGGGAATTGAACTCACAACCTTACAATCATGAGCCAAAGAGGCTAGTAGCTTTATATTAGTAGAAAATGTACAATGCAATATTAGTAACCATCAGCAGCCATTTAGACATAGAGTTTTCATTTTTTTGCTTGCCAGAAGTATACAAGTTAAAGACTGATATTATGTTTATCAATTCATTTTGCAAGATTCTTGATATGAAATTGTGTGTTGAAACAGATACTGTTTTATTTCAGGATGGTCATTTTACTTATTATTATTATATATTTTTTTTTTTGCCAAATAAACACACACTATATATATTTTTTCCCTTCACTCGTTTATTACTGTTATCTTATTATTTTAACGTTTGTTCATTGTCTAGAAATCTTTTGTCACACATCTATGACCTCTTCAGTCACACTTTTCATTTCCATGTGTGTTCTTGCTCCACTTGCTCCATTCTCTGATATTACGTTTTGAAATAAAAGATTCTAATTTTCTGGGTCATCAAAATCTTCTTTAGTAATTAATTTTTTTTTTAAATATTGACATCAGCATTGCATTTTGATTGATTTTTAACTATGCTTGTTATTAGTTGCCTTATTCATGAATGTATACATTAACTAAATTACAACAGGTATTGTCACTCTTTGCAATGCCATTTTATTGAAAGAGAGCAGAAATTGAATGAAGTATAGCATCTCTTTATAGGTTATGGTCTTTTTCCTGTTGACAGAAGACTATCCAAGCACAGCTCACCCATCTAATTGGTTCTACAGTTTTACAATCATTTGATGTCCTTGGTAGTGGGCTCAGCTGGTGGCTAGCTAAACAACAAGACAGAAATGTAACTGGCAATAGAGGTGACTTTGATTAATTGCCAGTGATAAGTGGCAGAGAATATTTTAAGAAAAACATCAGATGACTTATTTTCAATAAGGATCAGTTGACTATTTCTGAGAATTGCACATCACATGATGGAAGATTAATCATTGTACTATTCAGCCAATGAATCCTTCAGTTTATCTCTCAAATCATGCATAGTAACAGACTTGTCCACAGAATACATTTAACAATACATTTCTAGGTCATTTATATCTATCAATTTCTTACTCACCTATCTTTGGTTGTCATCTATATGTTTTACATACAAGTAATAATAATGATTTTTAACATAGACAGAGAAGTACAATATTTTGAATAAGGGTTTGTTACTCAAATTGTCACAAGTTCTTGACTTTTACTTCTTTTCAACCCTGAGAGGATAAACAGCAAAGTTTACTCCAGTGAGATTTGAACATAGGACATAAAGATGTGCAATAAAATATTGCAAAAAATTTTGTCTATCTTTCATGATACTGCTGTTTAGCATTCCATAAAACTTATAACTGCATCCGACAAAAGCAAAAGGCCAACATTTGGGAGAGAGGCAGTTATCCAATTAAACTAACACCAATCTGTGACAAGTATTTAATTGTTTTATCTGTCCCTGGAAGAGTGAAAAGTAAAGTTGACCTCGGCATGACTTGATCTCAAAAAATAAAGATCCAGAACAAATACTGCATGGTATTTGCCTGATGCTTCCCCATTGCTATCAGTTTACTGCTCTCTGTTTGGTTTCAAATTGTGACATAGGCTCAGCAGGAGAGCGAAGTGAATTACATCGACCCCAATACTTAACTGGTACTTATTTTATCGACCTTAAAAAGATGAAAGACAAAGTTAACCTTGGTAGAATCTGAACTCAGAATGTAAAGGCAGAAGAAATTCCACAAAGCATTTTGTTTGGCATGCCAACAATTCTGCTAATAATTCTTACATTTGTATGAACCATGCTAGATTCATAGTGTAAAGGTATACATCAATGATATCATTCTCTTTTTATTTATTTTATCAATCCTAGTGGTATTAACATAGCCATAAACTATGTCATTAAGACATTAGACTTATATTCAAATAGATAAGTGTTCATACATCTCCATCCTCACTCATATTAAAAAGTGGTAGACTGACAGAATCATGCAAGCATCAGAGAAAATACTTTGCTGTATTTCTTCCCTTTTTTATTTATTTTCTGCTCAAATACAATGACGGTAAGCTTTGTCTTTCAAATTCCAGGCTCTATATAATAAGCACCAGTTAAGCACTGAGTGTTTCTACTTACATGTAATGGGTTAGGTTAGCAAGGCATAGTAGGATCCAACTCTCCATCAAAGTCACAGGTAAGTTGATACATTGTCTGTAGTACACTGTCATTACTTCAATTTTAGGCATCTGGAACTCTCACTGAATATTTCACCAAAATAGCATGGACATACATACAATCACATCTTATCACCTAATTAACATACAAACTCTCTCTATCTCTCCCTCTCAAAAAGCAGATATTTTAAAAGTTATAAAACAGGAGGAAAAATATTAACACTATTGTGATTCTAACTCTATGAACATAAGAACATATCACAAGTTACTTTGTTTGGTCTCTTACCATTTTCACTTCTCAACTGCCTTAGACATTAATTTCTGAAAGTAAAACTTAGTAAACACATACATGCAGAGTACATACATACATAGAAACTTGCACATAAGCATACATATATATATATCTGCATGCACACATTTACAAATGTACATGCATACACACACATACATACAGACATGATAGCCACCCACTCTTAACTAATGAAGACCATTGGTAACCTTTAGAAACATTGTGCGCTCTAAGACTAATTTATATTTTGCATTTGTGGCTTTGTTGGTGGCTAATGAGCTCTGCCCTTGATAAGCATACATGACTTCAAACATTGCTAACCTAGTTTTCCCCATTCACTACACTAGCAGTGTGCTTTCAAGCAGCACTCTTAAATTCTTAATGCTGAGAGCCATACTTAGGAAAATCACCAATTGTGATAAAGTCAATCTACTGGGGGATTTCAATGCCAGGGTTGGAACAGACTGGCAAACATGAAACTCTCTTGGACATTTTGGTGTAGGGAAAATGAATAGAAATGGTCTCATGCTTCTGGAGCTTTGTGATGAACATGGACCTTACATCACAAACACTCATTTTAGGCAGAAAGGTGATCACACAACAACGTGGATGCATCCAAGGTCTAAAGTTTGGCAATTGCTGGATTATGTCATCATCCAAAAGCATGACCTCTATGACATTTGTATTGTCAAGTCCTTTCATGGATCGGAATGCTGGGCACACCACAGTCTGGTGTAAGCAAAGTTTCAGAATACATACATACACATGTGTATGCGTACACATGTTGATACATGCACATGCACACAGAAAACAAACACAGTTCTGATAATAGACAGAGTAAATGTCTATTGAAAAGGTTGGAAGATGCAACGAAAATTTTAGTACAAATAAATAAGTTAATGAGTGCAAATTAGACCGGTGTGTATGTTAAATTAATAAAAGAGAATGACTCTCCTGGGACACAAGGAAATTTGTGGAAGAATTTTTGGAATGTCTCTCTGGGACACAAGGAAATTTGTGGAAGAATTTTTGGAATGTAAATACCAACAACCAGCTGTTGACATTCCCATTTCCTTATATCTATTTCAGCCATTAGATTCTATCTTGATTATATTGCCTCTGTCTGGTGTTTATTTTATCAACATGGGAATTGGA
Organism: Octopus bimaculoides; assembly: GCF_001194135.2. Lineage (NCBI taxonomy): Eukaryota > Metazoa > Mollusca > Cephalopoda > Octopoda > Octopodidae > Octopus > Octopus bimaculoides. Next base: position 30,721,797 of record NC_068984.1, read on the forward strand.
CAAAAGCAAATTTGAGCAGATATAAAAGGATATAACAGGGACAGGTCAAAATACTACTGATTCAACTCTTAATTTTGCTACTTATCACTAACACACATACACTTGACATGTAACTAGAAATTGTAATTAGAAATGGTAATTAAATCTCTCTCAGGTCACACTGCTAATGCCCTAAAAAATGGAAGAACACATTGGCAAATGTAGTAGAACCTGATACACAAAGAAGACAGGATGATTCCCATTGGGTTGTCTTTGATTATAGCCCTGTGCAATCTGAGTTTACTGGGGGCTAAACAACAACATCAGAATATCTAAATACTTACTCAGTTTGCAAGAAATAGCAAACGTTTAGATAATTGTAACTTCAACTGTGTCACCCTTACCACTCTGGCAGTAGCTATACATGTCTTGTGTACCTCTTCTCCTTTCTGATATAATTGGGGTGAAGGGTATCATGTTTTTGACAAGACCTCTAATGGCACACAGAACTGAAACCATTTCATGGCATTATTACTTTGTGTTGCAAAGAAAAATGTAATAGTTTGATAAAAGTAATTTCTAATGTCGTCGAATCAACTAAGAATATTACTGGTATTATGATTAAGCTTCAGCTATGAAATAAAGATAATTAATTTAAACTCAGAATAATGCAGCACTGAACTAAAGAAAGACCCTTGTCTTGCTTTCTTCATCATTTCCATCACTCTAAAATTGAACTCTCACATCGCACCAAGTTGTATATTTATGAAGTAGAGTTGTAGCATACTGAAGTAAATCTTGTGTATTGTGTGATTTTTATTTTGAAATTGTGAACATTGAGGAATAGAACATAACTACTCTAGCATTGTTACTTCATCTCCTTTCAAGAATTTCTTGCTTAATCACAGATTTGTATATTTGGAGAGAATAGTATTTGTTTACACTCATGCTTTTCCCAAAAGCATTGGCGTCAGATAAATTGAATTAACTTCCTGTAGCATTCAGAGCCCTATCATAGAAGTTGTTAACCAGGAGCTTATTTTAGTGCAATAACACCTATCACTGTATAATTGACAAATGTTATGTTAACTTGCAGTTCTAGGCTGAAATATTCTCTTGTGCCTGAGAGAAAGCAACAGGAAAACCTCTGCAGATATTCTCTATAGACACACGAATTGACTGCAGGGTTTTCATTGGAAGCACATAAGTTAAATATGGGTCATTAATTGTATGTTGGTATGTTATTGTTTTCAAATCATATGAATACAAATTCTTAGCATAGCAGCATGCTGAAATATATATTGGGAATGATCCAGTCTGCTTCTACTAACTCAGTAACATTTCTTCATTTGTTTACTGTCTACTCAAAGAAATATAACTTGGAGCAAACCATCATCCTATTATACAAATACTAATTGTTATAGAATTAATAGTCACAAATTATTATTACACAAATGAAATTTCATTTGAATAACATTTAGTCTAGTGTTGTTTGTAAGTTCGTGATTTATCCTCGGAAGTTTCTCGAGGCATATCTTAAGGGCTCACATCAATTTAAAATACTTCATACAAAAGACTGTTTCTATATCATTGTATCTGAATGCATGTGGTGTGTCAATGATTTTAATTTACCCTATTGGCAGACTTTGTAAATTGTGGGAACATACTGATTTCTTGTTTTACATAGTTTTAGGTAAGAGACACATGAGATTGCAGCTATCACCTTAAAGTCATGGTGATGGTGGTGATGATAATAATGATGATGATGCTGATCATGATGGGTATGATAATTATGATGATAATAATGAAGAGGATGTGATCAACTTTGTATTTTTTTGTTATGTTATTATATATTACCAAGTAGGAGGTAAAGACAATGAAATACTGTTAACACAATTTTTATGAAATAAACCACTGTAAAAAAACTATTCAGAATTGTTATTATTGTTGCTGTTGCTTGTAGTTATTCTCGTCATTCTGAGTTCAAATCCTGCAGTGGTAGCCCTTATGTTGATTCAAGGAAAGTAAGATCTGAAACAAGGATTCAGTGCTTTATGGTAGCATGATTTTAATGATTACAGAAAAGAACACACATGAGAATGGTTCAGTGAGCAACAAAATTATCCAACAAATGTCTCCTGAGTTTATGAATTTGATTCCGTCATATATAACTTTAAGTAAATATCTTCTACCATTGCCTTGAGTTGACTGAAGCTTGTATTGGAAACAGAGAATATGAAAATTGTGAGGAAGCCCATCAGCAGTTTATTATTCCTGAGAAGTATACTTTAACTGTTGAAAACTTCAATTGCCTCATGTGACTTCATTCTCTTTGTTAGCATATGAATTAGTTTTTAGTCAGAATTATTTTTACCCTTAAATTATACCTGTTTTATGCTCAAACTAGATGTGGCCAGTTTGAACAAAAAACAGGTAGAATACCTGGACCAGATATAAACAGTTTAAATGCTCAAGGGTCAAGCCATTGAAATGAATTAAATAGGAAAACCATTCCTGAGGGTACATAGGTTCTAAGTAACAATTTCCATGCTGCCACATTTTTAAATAATGCTTTTTCAGAAATACATTTTTAAAATGTTGATACTATCATTCAGCAAAATCATGGATTTCTTTTTTTGCTAACCATACAGATACGTTTTTATGGAGAATGGCAATGTAATCATTTTCTACTCCCATCATCCTTTCATACTTTTCATTACACATGTCAATACAATGACACAACATCCAAACCTTCCCTCTCATTTCCTATCCCTCCCACCACCACACTCACATGAACATAAATTTGTGGAAATCATTGTTCTAATATAAAATGAATTTGCTCAGCCACTACACAATTCTTCACTGTAAACCAATTAGAAATATCTTTAAGTATACCATAATCAAAACCTTTTTGAAGCATTTGATTGATTAAAATCATTTCTAGAGACTACTGGTCACCAAAATATGTTCAGATATTGCAGAAAGCACAGTATTCTTGTCTTGTAATTTGCTTCAATTCATTAAAATAAAAAATATTTTACATCACCTTCCATATGAAAATCCTATCCAGTTGGAAGAAATTTTTATCAACAGAAGAATTAACTAGTTTCTATTATTTGCTACTAGAATTACTGAAGATTTGAACATCAGCTCATTTGAACATAGGCGTGATATAGTTTTGTGCGCGCACACACACACACACACACACACACACACACATGCACACAGATGTTCAATAATGTCAAGTTCTCTTTTAAAAATATTATCCACAGATAATTTTGATAAATGGTTGAACTATAGTTTAATAACAGCATGCATAAGAGTGCTTTTTTTTTTAAACATGGAACAGTGTATTGTTTTATGTTGAACAATTCTTCACAAAATATCATACAGAAACTCTATAGTATCATACAAGAACTGTGTTTTATTGAATGCCTGTAATGTTTCAGCTACTTTGACAGAACTATTCATCATGCGACAAGGACAATATTAGTGGCCATTTAATCTTCATGTAATTTTTATTCATCCTCGTCACATATCAACGAGTGCTTACTTCCAAAAGTATCAGTTCATTGCTATTGTATGAATAATATTTTTCTGTCTGATCTCATTCAATCCAGTTACACAAGTAATTTTAAACATATTTTCTCGTCTGTTTATTCAAGTATTAAGTAAATATTCTTTGTGACATATGTTCAAGTTAATTTTCATCACAAATTCTTATCTTGGTTTTACTGAAAAAAAGAAGGGGGAACAAGTCACTTACTATAATGTGAATTCATTAAAATATGAATGGATTGACAACAGAACATAGTGGGTATATATTTTCTAATCCTACAAAGTGAATGACAAAAGCCCAACTAGGTAAATTTTGTACTCGCAATTTAAAGGAGCAAAGTGGAATACTATGAAACAGTCAGTCAGTCAGTGCGACCCGCTGCTACCTTACAACAACCAATACAATCGTTTTTCTGATACTTTTCATATGAAACAATATGAAGCAAGAACATTTGAACATTGAAAAGGATCTTAGTTTTAAAAAAAATACAATATTCACTTTCTTTAATCCCATCAACGAAGTTTTTCATTTTGTAAAACAGTGGAACACTGGGAAACCACTATGGTTTGCATCAATAAATGAGAATGTAAAAAATTTCAAACCATGGGGTATATTTTGTTTTGAATAAGAAGTTTAGCATTTGTACATGTTTCTCATTAGTGTTCATAATGCTTGATAGTTAAAAATACTTATGTGGTGAGGAAATAGCATTAGCTGAATGCCTGACATTATTTCTTTTTAAATCACTATATATCATGTGACCAATTTGTCACAATAACAATTGGATAACAATTCACCTGTGGTATTACCAATTTAAATGTTTACATCAGTTTCCCCAAGGAAAATTATCAAGTTACAAATTCTGCATTACTTTTACACAGACAATGTACTTGTCGTACTGAAGTTTACAGAAAGGCGAGAGACATTAATGAATTTATATATACCTTGGAGCTACTATGTACAAAATTACATACTTTAATTAAATTTCTATTGTCCACTGTTGTCAATTATGAACAGTTTGTGAATAATGGTAAGTTGACAATGTGTGTAACCAAAACAGGTGTCTTTTACATTGGTTTTCTCCTTTAGACACCGATTCCAAGGAATGTATTTGGTTAAAAAAAAATTTTTTTTTGAAGATATTAATTTATATTGTGTTTTCTTTCCTGATTTTAATTTTTTGCTGTTTCTGTTATTAAAAAATTGTATATTAAAAAATAGCAATTTGTAAGCACTTTAAATATATGTGATGAGAAAATGGTTAAATGGAGATATGAAAGAATGAGATATCTGCAAAAGAGACAAAGAGGAGTGAAGTACTTGCAATGAATGTTCTCTGAGATATAAAAACATTTTATTTGCAATTAAATTCTATGAAATATATTTGAGACAAGAATGATTTGGAAGAGAATAAATAATACAGCACCGGCCAAGCGATTTCTTTACACTGAAATTTGGTATATTAGCAGAAACCCACTGCCAGATATTTTTCAATGCATACACATTTACATACATACATGCATGCATTCATGCACACACACGTGCACACACACACACACACACACACATATACACATACACACACACACACACACACACACACACATACAAATGATCTCATCTTCTGTGTGTGTCAGACAGCAGTCTCTATTGTGTCTTTAAATGACTTACCAAAGATTGACGCTTATAAAATAATGAAATAAGAAAGAAAAAACAGAAATAATTAAAAAGTTTTCAACATTTAACAAACTTGAAACAAATAAAGAAATAACTTTAAAATTTTTAATAAATGGTAAAGATTTATTAAAACAAATCTCATATTATGAAATTGAAATTGAAATGTAAAATAGCATTGGCTGAAGTGAAAAATTTTAGTGGTCGATACAATTGCTCTTCTGACACAAACAATGGTTGTAGTTAAACACCTGTGTCTTACAACCATGGCTTAGGTGCTTAACTAAGCTGTGGACATAATGACACAGGACAGTAGTTCTAATAGCAAAACTCAGCTCAGCTCAGTTCAGCTCATCTCACCTCAGTTCAAAGTTAGTTATATTGAAATAATTAAGATATAAGAGTGATGACACAAACTATTGGTTGTAATGAACACCACATCAATGTTTTAATGATAAAGATGACAATTGACTGTAATGAGACAGAACATCATCATCATCAGTGTCATAATAATAGGTAATGAAATTATGGTATATAGTGTTCAGGTGCACTACAACTCATCAAAGGTGCATGTACAGTACATAGAATTATGTACAAAAGTCAGGAAAGTGAACAGTGTGAGAGTCATGATATACATGCGTCCATGCATATGGAGGTGGGGATATCAGGTGTAGTGTTGGTAAATTTCAGGAAACATGGAGATTTTAAAGGATGCAATGTCTCGGCAACTCATCAAATAATCATCATCATCATTTAATGTCCACTCTCCATGCTGGTATGGGTTAGACAGTTTGACTGTGGCTGATGACTCAGAGAGCTGCACCAGGTTTCAGTCCGATTTGGCATGGTTTCTACAACTGGAAACCCTTCCAAGCACCAACCACTTCAGAAGTGTAACGAGTGCTTTTACATGTCACCAACAGGGGTGGAATTTGCATGACACCTACAATGACCATGACTGATTCACAGGTACCATTTACATGGCACCAGCAACAACGCTGACTCATGGGTGCCATTTACATGGCACCACCAACGACCATGATTCCTGGGTGCCCCTTAAATGGCTCCCGAGAATCATGGTGCCACAACTATAATGTATGGGTGCCGTTTATATGGCATCAGTGGTGACCACAGCTATGATTCACAGGAGCCATTTATACGGCTGTGAACAGGAACCGTGATATGACTAGTTATGTTCAACAATGCCGTCACCTCCTAACAGTCAAGGCCAAAGCAATCAGAGCTGAGAGATTCCCAAAACTTCTGTCATTCATCAAACATCAAGGTGCAGGAAAAACTCTCATGTTTGTCGATGAAGTTCACTGTGGACGCTGATACGAATCGCAGAAATTCTTGGGTGATTGCCTACAACTCTTCTGACGTCACCCTCCCCCGTATGTTTTTGAAACTAAGGATCTTGCTTCTGTGATGGTATTTGGAGGCATGAAAAGTGATAGAAGTGTCATGGATCCATACTTCCATACTTCATTAAGTATAGCTTGAAGATCAGCACAAAGGAGTATCTGGACATCCGGAAGGGCTCTGTTAACTTGGATGGAGCAGAGGTCTGGGTTTGACAATTTGGTGCTTATCCAGGATTCTGCACTATGTCATAGGTGAAAAGCAACACAGGCCTTCCTTGGTGAGAAGGTGTCATTTTTTGCAAGAATCAACATCTGGCCCAGTAATAGCCCAGATCTCAACCTTCTCGATTACTTTTTATGGGCATACTTCAAGCAAGGACCAATTCTTCATTACACTCAAGTGTCAACACTTTGAAGACCTGCTTCGTGCATGTGACAAGCAAAGTCAAAAGGGCAGAGGTTGCGTCAGCTGTAAAAAAATTTCGTTCTCATGTGGAGGCAGTATTTGCCCAAAAGGGCGGCCATATTGGGTGATAAATGTTTTTGTTGTAATAAATGTTACATTGAAATTATATCAACCTCATCCCCACATATATATATATATGTGTATACACGTATGTATGTATATATACATACATACATATACGAGGGGTTAGCCAAAGGTAACCTGAAACATTTTCTGTGTGACAAGCTCATTGTAGTTCAGGCTTCCACCACTAGAAGCCACTTGATGCAACCCTCAGACATCAGTCTACCAACTGGCGTCGTTGAATAAAGTAATGCTGCCACGTGGTGCTTCTTTGATTTGCAGTGCTCCTCCGCTGTTCGTCGACTTTTGCGATGGTTGAAAAGAAGGAACAGCGTACTTCCGTGAATTTCTGTTTTCTGCTGGGGAACACGGTGGCCAAAATAGCTGTCATGCTTCAAACAGCTTACAAGGACACTGTGCCATGAGCAAAACACAAGTTTACGACTGGTTTTCATGCTTTAGGAATGATCACTTGTCACCTGAAAACCAATCCCGTTCAGGGCGACCGGCAATTTGCTGAATGAATGGAAACATCACGAAAATTCATGAACTGATCTTAGAGGACCGTCACTGAACAATTAACAAACTTATTGATATGACTGGTGTACTCTGGAGCTGCTGCCAACGAATGTTGAGCGAGAAATTGCGAATGAAGAGTTGCAGCAAAATTTGAATGTAAGGCAGTTTTTGTCAAAAATAGCATGACCTTGTTTGCCCACCTTCCCTATTCGCCCAATCTTGCTCCATGCCACTTTTTCCTGATCCCGCGAATGAAAAAGTCCTTAAAGAAAAATGTTTTGCAGACGTGGAAGAACTGAAGTAAAAACAATGGTGACATTAAAAGGCATCATTTCACAAGGGTTCCAGGACTGTTTCGAACAGTAGAAAACGCATCTGGACCGATGCATTGCTTCAAATGGAGAATATTTTGAAGGCGATGAAAGTGTAAACATGTAAAAACTTACTCATGATCGTTGTACAGCTTAATGACTTCAGATTAGATAAACAGGGCATACTGCAATATGTTATCCGAAATTTTCTTGATCAGAAGTGTAGTGGAATAAAACTAAACTCAGGTATTTTTGCAATATTCATGAGAAAATTAATGAATACTTAAAAGGGCATGGACTTCTTTCTATATGTGAACAGAACCTTTTTTTTTATCAACATTTTTGTAATGTACATCTTTGGAAACATATAACTACATTTGTCAGAAAAAGCCATACATTAGCATGCATTTGAAATGAAAATAAAGTTTCAAGGTATACATTGAAAAAATACCGAATACAGGAATGCATTGAAAAAATACCGAATACAGGAATACATTGAAAAAATACCGAATACAGGAATACATTTATCTCCAGTTCTCTACCCAACAAAAAATTCACTTATCAATACTATTCTGACTGTCACCACTAAGTACATTTTCTTTTGGGAATAGCTTTCCATCGGTGTCCAGAAAGTAGTTTTACCTTCATTTATTTTTAGTTTCTTATGCTTCATACAAAGGAATCTACAATTCTGCAAAAGAAGTTTTTCCCAAAGTTTTTTTTTATATATATTTTTGATTCCCCACATCCGTACACTTTTCCATGAGAGGACGTCAGGGACAGCCTTCCAAAACTTCAGATACATAGATGCATTATAAGAAGGCATATTATTCAAAAACAATGTACCTGATGTACCTGAGGCTACGTTATGTAATATGTCCTTTTTAAATAGATCATTGAGAGTGATTTGAGGGAGATTGTTAACTGATTACTATTTGTAGTAGAGCAAACAACTACCTAGTAGTTCTCACAACTGATTTTGCCTTGTAGTTGTTGCTTACTCCCAGTACAAACATGATGCATTAGATCAATGATCAAAAGTATTCCAGTTGTGTCAAGTTGTGTATCTTCAAATCCAGTACTAGGTGGGTTACTAGTCACAAACTGGAAAGAGTAAGATATTAGTTTGTGTTTTATTTCTTTATTGCCCACAAGGGACTAAACATAGAGGGGACAAACAAGGAAAGACAAAGGGATTAAGTCGATTACATCGACCCCAGTGTGTAACTGGTACTTAATTTATCGACCACGAAAGGATGAAAAGCAAAGTCAACCTCGGCGGAATTTGAACTCAGAACACAACAGCAGACGAAATACCGACAAGCATTTTGCCCCAAGTAAGATATTAGTTTGCTTCTGTTAACAAAACATGCTATTAAGATATTATACTTGAGTTCAGGCCATTGTCTGAAAAGCAACAGGTTTGAGTTTAGAAACGTATTCCATCTGTATTCTCTGTCAACAGCAACACTGTCCAAAATAAAGTTCATGTAGAAACAGCATGTCAAGAGAATTGGTATATCCCTCAGGCAGGATTAGTATGGAAATTTAGCTTTAAAACTTGTGAAACATTAACAAACATATGTTTAATTTCATATGAAATCAGTAGACAAAATATTTTATATGTACCTCAGGTCACTTAGCTGTTACAAATAAGTATCAGTCTCAACATTTTTACTCAAGCTGCTAAAAATAGCAATTACTTTACATTTTAAAATGATTGGTACATTGGGTAAAGTGATTCTAAATATACAATAAATAGATGGTCACAGCTGAAATTTGATTCAACAGCTTGATATCTTTGTAGTTTCATCACTGAAGTATATCTACTTTGCCTTTGTAGCAGTTATTGGGCATGACTCCCTTCTTGATAATTTGAATATGCTTTTTTCTCCACTAATTTCCTTATGCATTTCTTGCCCATTCTCTCGGGAGTTATCCTGTTATAATAAATAGACATTTACTAGCATTTAATAGTTATGTAGGTGTTAAAAGATGATGTATTCTTCCCAGCTTTATAGAAAGAAAGGTATTTTTTGTTAAAATTTGTTAGTTAAATCAGTTTTTTTTTATACTATCATCCTTTCAAAAAATGAAAACAAATATTTATTTATTGGATATTTATATTACTTTCACATCACTTTCACTTACTCATTTCATAGCACACAATATGTTTGCTTCGAGACAGTGGGAATTACAATTTTCAAAACTGAATTCCATGGAAAATTCTAGCAAACACAAGTGTTATACAGTCTATATTTATATCATACTCATCAAGAGCTGAGGGGATACTTTCAATTTACTTTAAGTTACTTCAGATATTTGCTAATGGTTTCACCTTGTTTTGATTTTATATATTCCTTCATTTCTTGCTTCACATCCAGTTTTCCTTGTGTTAAGTTTATCAACTTACCTTTGCTTATTTGCTTTGGGGAATTAGGATTTACATTATGTCAGAAAAATATCAATATCAACCAAATATTTGTTATATTTGCACTTAAAAATCAATTAAAGAAATAGCAAACATCATTTGAATTTTTAAATAAAATCAAAATAAATCAAAATAATACATGAAATGAAAATGGACTTTTGAAAAAATAACAAATTGTAAAGTATTGAAAAATTGTAAACAGAAAATAAGTGAAATCCTAAAGTTATAGGAAGACATTAAAGGGATAATGACAACCTCAAAGTGAATAATTAGTGAGAAATATGTAATTGTTTGTATTTCCTTGCTGATCTTTGAATGCTAATACAAAATATAGATCATAACATTTGGTGTATATTGAGTGTGCCCTAAATATGATGGAGTATAAGAGTGAAAGCTGACTGGTTGAGACAGAGTAATGAAAGGGTTTTATCGATTAGTAATATAACTGTTGCTTGAAAAATATGGATAATTTACCTCTTAGTGCAGTAAAATATGGATGAGTTACAGAAAGCAATGTAGTTGGCATGAAATGATGTACATGTGAGGCAAGGGTGTGATGATCTCTTTGGTGTAAAACGTTAGTAAGCATTAATATTATGGAACAAATAAGAAAAAAAATGGGTGTACAATGAATCAGATGTAATGTGCAAGAGAGAAGGCCATGTTGGTATGAACAGGCAATGTGCATAGAGGATGATGGCTGCTTAAGGAGTTGAAAGTTTTCTTGAAAACAGTCAATGTTAGATACAATGATAGATTGTATTTAGGTGTTTTCTTATCAGTTGGACGATGTTGGATATACATATGTTCAGCATTAGAGAAGTCATTTTTTAGGCCCACTTGCTCCTGTAGTTGGTTTCTGTTTAGAAACATAATTCTGATAAGCTGCTTGTACAGATTCTGACAATAAACTCTTCAAGTCCTGTGTATCTCCTTTCTTGTATATTTTAATGCAATATTAGAATATTTTCTTTTTACCAACAAGTTTTCACTATAGTCTGGCATGCTCTCTGGTTACATCAGCTCTTTCATATCAATCTGCTTTGACAGTTTCAGAGGCTGTTCCTCTTGTTATCTATTTTAGTGCATATTTCACTTCCCAGTTAGTGACTAAGGGTATATGTATGGATGGACAACCTTTTCTTGTTGCCTTTCTCTCTGATAATATAGATTTCCATAAAATTCTCCTACTTGGAATACTTTGCAGCTATCTTTATCAAACTTGCAAATAATTGTTTTCATCTACTATCATTAAATTATTTTGTTTCCAATCTTTTCTATTATGTATATCATATATAATAGGCATCTTGCTATTTTCTTTCTTGCAGTTTTCACTTTTCAGCATATTCTATGTCGCATATGTCAATACAGTCTTCTTTTGTCTGTTTATTTCCCTCAAAAAAGGGTTTTAGTGTGTTTGATTAACACAGATAAAAGTTCCCCTTATTTTTTCCCATTTCACTATTTATCTTGCTCGTTTTTGATTGTCTTCTATACGATTGCTTTATCTGTTTAAGTCATCCATGTTGTCATTCTTATCTTGATGACTCAGTAGCTCATTTTTCTTTCAGTTTCCATACATATGAGACAGAGTACCTACGTACTCTACATCACTGAATCCGTTCCTGTCCCTTCTATCATGCATTAGCTTCCCAATATCTTTAATAAAGTTGCATTCCTCTCAAATATATTCCATTACAGTCAAAAGGGATTTTTAGTTGAGTTACACGGAAACTTCAATAGTATTTGTGCCACAAGAAAAGCATCCATAAAATTGTTGATGTTAGTGTTGTGCAAGAATAGACTGGACCACTACATATAATTAGGTCTGAGTAAGTGAGGTAGTTCGTGTTAGTTCCACAGTTCGTGTGTTGATAGTTCAAAGGTGGAGTTTAAATTTTACAGTTTGAGTTAGCGTGTTCGCTTATTGGTTCTTAAAAGATTGTTGTTACGTTCCGTGTGGTTACTGCCGTTTGTTTCGATTATATTGTTATTACACTGTTGCAGTGTATTCGTTTATCCATAAGGATATAACATCTGGTGACGAGGATCGTTCGAAACTCAAATCGGTTATTTGACAATTTCTGCGTTATGGAAAACCTATTAGCTGCAGTAGTACAGCTTTAAGAGAAGCAACAGGATCAACTAGAGGAGTTGCAAAAACAAATACAACAACAACAATTAATACAACTACAATACAAAATGGTGTATTGCAACAATTTCACAGCGGACATCCAGGAATGGCAGCGATGAAGGCTCTCATGAGGAGTTATGTCTACTGGCCGTCTATGGAAAGATATTGAAAACTTGGTGAGAACGTGCTGAGGTTGCGCGCTCGCAGCCAAAGCCGCGCTGGTAAAATATCAATCGTGGCCAGAGATGGAGAACCCATGGTCTAGGTTACACACGGACTATGTCAGACCGGTAAACGGCGCTTAACACCTAATCGTAGTAGATAATTGTACTAAGTGGCTGGAGGTTTGCAGGTGCTATAGATTAACCTCTAAGACAATTATAAAGTTCTTATACAAATTGTTTGCGTGATACGGTGTTCCTCACACACTAGTTTCAAACAACGAAACGCAGGTCTCTGGGAATCGATTCAAGAACTTCTATAAAAGGCATGTGATAAAGCATATTTTCACTCCATCCTACCACCCAAGATCAAATGGGCAGATAGAAAGATTTGTGGACACCTTTAAGGGAGCGTTAAGAAAAGCGAGGAATCACTTAAGTAACAACGAAGCACTGACAAATTTCTTAAGAATATACAGAGTGACCCCCAATAATCCATTTCCAAATTCAGGGGAGTCTCCTTCAGAATTGATGTTCCCAAGAAGAATAAAATCCATTTTTGACAAGCTATTACCAGAGAAAAAAAACGTAAAGGAAATACGAAAGAGCCAATGAAATACATTGAGATAGGTGATAAAGTGTCTTTCAAAACCTATATAAACTGTAATGAAGGCTGGGAAGATGGCCTTGTTAGTAGAAAAATTGGAAATATGATGTGTCTAATCAGAGGGTCACACGGTGGACATAAGAGAGTCCCTTAGAACCAGTATGAGAAAAAGAAAGCAGATCGAACACCTTGAGATAATGCCCAAGCAAAAGAGCTACTAATACACACACACAAGTATACATACATACATATATATATATGTATATCGATAGATAGATAGATAGAAAGATTGATAGATAGATAGATAGATAGATAGATAGATAGAGAGAGAGAGAGAGAGAGAGAGAGAGATAGATAGATAGATTGATAGATATAATTCTTTACACTCGCTATTCTCCAATCATCAGGATTGTCACCAGAATCTAGGGTGCATGAGCTTGAAAGTATTTGTTGTTGATTTGTCGGCTTATAAATACTGTTTGTAGTCCTATGTTTCCTCACTATCTAATTGCAGATTAAGCGAAGTTATTTAAATCATTATTTGAGAAATGATAGCTGGTACTTTAGAACATATTCCACTGAGAATTTAGTCATTGTACTTCCTGCAAGATGTCGTTACTCTGAAATCTTTAGAAAGGGTTAGAGTTGTGAACACTAAAGCATATTAAACATGTTGGGTTGCACTACACTGAGATTCCTTACATATTAGCTTTTCTCATCATGAAGTACTTACTATGGGCAGGTACCAGGAAGCTCTGCAATAGTCTAACATAAGAAAAGTCTGTATATATTGACATGGATGATTTAAACAGATTGCTCTTCCTTTTTCCTTACAAGTAGCTATCCCGCTACTGTTTTTGAATATCAACAACACAAGGCATGTCATTGATTCATTTCTATAACTTGTGCTCACATTCAAGGAATGTTTGAACTATAATTTATTTGTAAAATTTCTAAATGAATTAAATTTACATGTCTGTTAAAGCTAAAAGTTTTGTTTCTATTATAAATCATTAAAATTTTTTTCTGCTATGAAATTTCAAATTTGAAGAGAACTAATTTGAGTTTTAGTGATTTAATTAGAGAATTTTTAGAAAGTGTTATTGAAATACAAATTCTTAGAAATTTAAAAAGCAAATTTCAAACTATCAGTTTGTATTGAATTTTAATTCTTATTAAAGTTTTAATTTAAATTCTTGCCATGTATTTTGTTTATGAAAATATTTGTTTTATCAGTTTGAAATTCAAACTGAGTAAAAATAACTGACAAAAGAGGCTTTAACCAATGACATAATCAGCAAGTTTAGTCATAGCATTGTTTTAGTTATGTTAAATAACTACCAAATATTTGAATTGCATGGCACCACTGTCTGAACAGATTCTGAAGAAAACTGAAATGGTCTGAATTAACAAAAAAAAAAAAAAATGCTCTTGGAAGTAAATACTTATGCCATGTTACCAAAGTAATTATGTATTATTTAAGACTTCAGATAAGCTGTGTCATTTATGAAAGGTGCCCTGCTTGAAATAGAATTCATGTCTTCTTGAGAATGTATTAGCTTATTCACATTTACAAATTTTATTTGCTGTCTAAAGTTTCTGAGCGTTTTTATAAACAACATTTAGTGTGGTCAATCTTTTCACAAACACGGTGTAGTGTTTTGAAAGTCAGTACAATTCATTTCCATTTTTCATGGATATTGGAAACAAATAACATTACTGATATTTTCTGCCTTCCTTGCTTTCCTTTATCTGCATGCACCTCTGCCATCTCCACAATTTAATTTGGTTTCTTTTATCACTATGTGTGGTTCTATGGATCATTTCCAATCAAGACTTATGTAACTTTGTTTCGTTTATTTATGAATACATACATACATACATACATACACACACACACACACACACACACACACACACACACACACACACACACACACACACACACACACACACA
>NC_068984.1:30737038-30776408 GCF_001194135.2 Octopus bimaculoides
ATATATATATATATATATATATACATACATACATATATGACTGCATATATATATGTGTGTATGTTTGTATTCAAATTCATTGCACCAAAAATTTAAGTGGCATTATCTGTAGATTTTATTATATGTATAACTATATTTTCAATAAAATCTTTAGCTATAAAATGATCACAATAATGTTTCTGATACTCTGATATTAAGAAGTGCAAATAAAATTAATGGCAAGTAAAAGATCCCAAAAAGATATGAAATTTTCAAGCAATCTATATAATTGCCATCACTCATCAGTTTGATTATCAATAATGTAAATCTCCATTTTATATCTATTGTAGAAAAAATATATACAATTTTGTTAAATGTAAATTTTCTTTTTTGCTTTTTACACCATTTCTTAAATATCAACTAGCTTGAAAATTTAAATATTTTTGTATATTTTTCAAACTTTAAATCTTAATATCCTTTTGTTATTTTCGTAGCCACTGTAGATATTTTGAAGAAGTGAAATAAATATATTGGATTCACATGAAAACTAAGTGTGTATAACCATTGCTTTTTCATAATCATTTTTATTAGAACATTTGTATTCATTGGTCTAGATATATTGGGTAGTTGTCAGCTATTTGGTTGTAGCATTTTGCTTTAACACTTCTTCAAATCATTGTTGTTTCACTTCCTGCTTTCTCATTCTTTTATTATTCTTAATCATGTCACCTTGTTTGCAGCAATTCTTTTGTATTGTATATTGCTAAAAGCAATCCCAGTCTGATGCAACTCTACCTAAATCTTGTAATTAACTTCCATGTTATCTTCTTTTCAATCAATATTAATATTCATTTTCATTTAAACACCATGCAAAATTTGTCTCAATCATTTATGACTAAATTATTCCTTTTTAACCTATTGTCTATCTCAGCTTTGTTTTACCATAGATCCCTTTTGAAATACAAACATTATAACATTTCTCAGAATCCTTATCTTACATGCAGCAATTTTTCCAAAGTCTGGTTGCTTACATACCATTAAATATTTTTCTGAAGGCTTAAATTAATTTACTTCTAAGTATTATTTTATTTCTCTGTTAGTTCATATTGAACATCGGGTTGAGTCAAACGTTTTGCTATATTTTACTAATTTGTTTGCTTTATTTGTCAAGTTACAACAAAAACGGCCTAGCATCCAATGTAGAGGTCATCATGTTGCACCATCTGAAACCACCTTTCTGCTAGTTCATTGTTCCCACGCTGATACCAGTTCTTGTTCTTCGAGGTGAAGAAATCTTCCACTAAAGCTTCCACCTCTCATTGGTCAATTAAGTGTCAACAACAGAGGAAATGAGCCACAGATTGAAAGAAGTAATCACCTAAGAGAGAGAGAGAGAGAGATTTCACAATCTTAACATGTATAAGTTGTGGTTAATCAAGGACCAGCTTCTTCTTGAACCTGTTCCCAAATATGGGCGTTTCAAACAAAACTCAATGCTCTGATTTGGTGGAATTATGAGAAGATAATTCACTACAAGTTCATTCTAGATAGCTGGAACATTACATTAACGCCAATTTGTATTCCAAAGCAGCTGGTGTGAATGTATACCTTTGTGCAGCTAAAATACTCAACAGCAGTTAACAGCAAACAATCTCTACTGCAGCAAGACTACACAACACTAGCTCGTCAATGATGGTTGAATTAGTTGTAGAATAATTATCATAATGATTAACTAATATTTCTATCATCTCTCAGTCTTCAAAGAAAGAGCAATGCTCAATACTTTTCTGCACCTCTGTCACTTGTGAGGGGAAAGGAAAATATTATCTTTAGACTAGGGACCTGCTCAAATTCTTGCATCATTGCAGATCACAATAAAGGAACATAAGGTTCAGTTAGTTGTGTTAAATCAGATGAAGGATTAAACTTATGACAAAAATAAACAAAACATAGCATCAGAAACAGTCCCTCCATCATATTTCCATAGTTTCTCTTTACCAAATTTAACTTACAAAAATCTGGTAGACCCAAGGCTGTTTTCAGAGTCATTTTCCCAAATTCACACTCAGTGGGGCTGAACCAAAGCTAAATAGTTAGAAAGCAAACTCTTTAACCAGGCAAAGCCTGTGCCTATTGTAGAAATTAAACATGTTACACATAAGCATACATATTTTTTTTGTATAAAATGTTTATCAATACAAAGTGATATCTTACATATTTAACCATATATTTAATATACTTAAATGCAGTATCTTTTCCTATAAAATATACATCAAAAGTTTTCTTACAAAGCATTTTTCTTTTGTTAAATTTGAAATAAATACTAAAAACATATAAGCAATTTTGGAGGGCTAAAGTACTATATAATGTTCCATTTAATAGGCATGAAAGCCTACTAAAAGAAAATTTGTTGATTTTTATTATTTAATTAACCAAAAATCCTTCATAGGTATATATAACAATTTCATTGACATCTGTCACTTTTGAACAAATATATAATGCTTTACTTTTTTTTCTGCCAAAGTCAATAGAACTGACAGAATAATACTGCTATAAAAGTTATATATTCACGTCACATGACTATTTGTAAATAACGCTCGTGTGTGTCTGTGTGTGTGCGTGTGTGCGTGTGTGTATAGCATCTTTTGTCTTTTTTTTCTGCTTTTCTTATCAGAACAGCAAACAAACAAAAAATGATCAATGTCAATATTCAGAGAGTAAAATTACAATGGAAATGAGGCATTTGAAATTCTCTTTCAGCCATTCCTATATTTAAAAATGTGAATGAGAATTAAATGGGAAAAAAAGCATCGAAACAAAAATATTTTACTATTTATTTATATACAATTTACATCTGCAAAAGAGATTTTTTTTATGATAAATACTCTCATCAAACATTAATTTTTTTTTTTATTAAATTGATTTCATATTTGAGTGCAAAAGGATTATGGTATTAGCAATCAAAAAAAAAAAAAAAGAAAATAGAATGAGAGAGAATATGCTGTTAGTAGCTGAGAAAAAATATGCTGAATTGTTATTCAAGGTATAAAATTTCAAAGTCAATACTCTTTTCTGTTTAGTTCCATTAGAAAGATAAGTGATTCTACAAAGCTGCCAGTATTAATATAAGCTATAAGAAATATAACAGGAAACAGAGTTATTATTATTTGATTGCATGTATTTAACAAGAAATAAGATAAATAAAAAACAATAGAAATACCAGCATATCATCTTTGAGACAGTTCTGTTTGTATGTTTCCAGTAAAAAAATTTAGTTCCATTTGCTGTTGATAAATTATTTTCCCATCCTATGTCAGATTTCTCATATGCAATTTGAGAGCTGTGGGGATTTTATGCAGTAATTAATACTGGTATTAATAATGGTGAATTTGACATCAACTGAATATCTACTAGGTTGATTTTTTAAAATAAACACTTGTTTGATAAAAAAATGTTTAATTAATTCCAAAGTAAAATTTCGATTTACATTTATAGAAAAAGATCCAATTTTCTTATGGAATTTGTGGAAAATTCAGAAGAATAAAAATCTTTGTCATTAGCTGAAAAACGTCAATAAAACAATTAAGAAAAATTAAAATTAAAATGGATATGCTCCTCACATTTCTTGTCAGAATATTAAAACTCTGACTGATATACACATACTTTTTGGAAGGGCATGGAAATTATCCATTTAATCATGAGCTTCATTAGAAATAGTTATTCAGAATGGAAGCAGGTATGGATCATTAGTTAAGAATTTTGCATCACAGTGAACTGGATTTTAGATTTGATTTTTCTCACTACATGACACTAACTATATGGTTTGATTAGCTCTTATATATCACCTTCAGTATACTCTACCTTAGCTGCATATCGATCCAAGTTTTATGAGTGAAATTGGGTAGACAGAAACTATGGAAAACTTCTTAGAATGTGGTATTGTACTAGTTCTCAGTGGGTAGACTTAATATCTTAATTCAATACCTCTGTCTGTCCATTAGCTGCCTATAACAGGCTTCACGCTTTTAGTTCAAATACCTTAACCAGGGGACCAGTATAGAATAATTTGATTTCTCCTGGTGTTTGTTTTTCTATTGTATTTACTTATGAGTTATGCTTTTTTTTCCTCCATTCCATTCATCAGTTTTCAAGATTTTGTAATTGTTTATGGTTGCAGCCTTTCTGCCTTTAATGAATGCTTCTGCATTTATATATATATTTATATGTAAAGTACTGTTTTACAGCTGGTTGTCCTTATCAGGTATTACTGTTATCTTCTGTGAAAGCTAGGCTAACTTTGCTGTATTTTTAGATCAGTTTAGTTGGTTTCAGCAGCAAGGAACATGATTGTTAATTTTATGAATATATAGAGGCTATTACAATGATATTCTGTAGTAGTTGTAGATAAGGATATTCATAATGTTTGTAGATAATGGTTGTGTTGGGGCTGTCAAGAGAATTACTTTCTGTTCTAGGTGAGATATTTTTCAACTCCTGTGTCATAGTAATCAATCATTACATCTGGTCCATGGTGATCTATGAGTTTCTGTGTTAATACATAAATTGCTTGGATGTCTAAAAAAACCCTGAGTTTTTAATGCAATGCATTTATATGTAAGTGCTTATGTCCTAACATATGTGTGCACTCATTACCGTAATTATCATTGTCATCATCATCATTTAGCGTCTGTTGTCCAAACTGGCATGGTTTGACCAGAGCTGGTAAGCTGAGGGGCTGCACCAAATTCCAGTCTGATTTGGCATGGTTTCTTTGGCTGGATGCCCTTCCTAACGTCAACCACTCCTAGAGTGTAATGAATGCTTTTATATGCCACTGGTATGGGCGCCAGTTGCATAACACCAGTATCAGTCATTACTAGAATTTCACTTGACTTGATGGGTCTTCTAAAGCACAGTATATTGCCAAAGGTCTTGGTCATTTGTCATTGCCTCACGAAGTCCAGCGCTTGAAAGGTGCTTTTTATGTGCCACTGGTATGGGTGCATCAGCCACATTGCCTCCATGCTTGAAAGGCGCTCTTTACATGCCACCAGCAAGGGTGCCAGTTATGTGACACTGACAACAGCCACAACTATGATTTCACTTGGCTTGATGGATCTTAAATTTGATAATTGTCTTTTTTATACAAGTATTTTTAAAATGTGTATGCAGTAACACTTTTAGGACCTTATTCAGTGTGTTGCAAAGGGAAAATGTTGAAAAATCTCTATTTTAGATTAACAGTATAGTTGAAAACCAAGGTAATTTATTGTTCTTCATAACAGCAGTTGTGCGTTAGTTATAATAATTGTAATGTTCCATAGGCAGAGATAGTAATTCATTCTTAAAGGTTCAGTCAAAAGTGAAGAATGATAACAATCAACAGTAGAGAAATAAAGTGTTAAACACTGCTAAAAGGAGAGAATTAGCAGTGGTAGTCTGAGGGTGAATTCATGATGTTGTAGACATGCTCTGATTGTGCACTCAGTACCAGAGGAGTATCTTTGCTATGGGTGGTATGCTATGTATATCTATGATACAGAGAATGATTTGGCTATCGGAGGATTAAAGGTAGCTGCTTATTGGAAACACTCTGAGAATGAAGCAGTCTCTATAATGCTACAGAGTTAAGGAATCAAGGGAACATATTCTGATCACATTGATGAAAGCAGAAGATGAGAGTGGGGTTGATAAGTCAAAGGCATTATTAAAGATCCTTGTCATTCGTGCACATTGCATTTTAAAAGTAAAGTACATTTAAAAACTATTCTTTTTCTATATCTAATTTATAGTTCCCATCTTTTGCTAAGCTCAGGTCACACAAACTCATTAAACAAAGCTTTTGCTTAATTAAAACTGAAGTTTATGTATATCTCTTATCTTTTAGTTGTTTTAGTTATTTGACTGCAGCCATGCTGAAGTACCACCTTGAAGGATATTTTAGTGGAACAAATCGACCCCAGGACTTATTTTTTGGCTTACTTTTCCCGAATTACTACACTACAGTGATGTAAACACACCAACACTGGTTGTTAAGCAATTGTGGGAGAAACATGCACACATATCGATATATATACGATGGGCTTCTTTCAGTTTCTGACTACCAAATCCATTCACAGAGTTTTGGTCGGTCCAAGGCTGTAGTAGAAAGACACTTGCTCAAGGTGTTGCACAGTGAGACTGAAACCAGAATCAAGTGATTGGGAAGCAAGCTTCTTACCACACAGCAAGTGGGTGCTGAAAAGTTCCTGGCTTTAATAGTCTTGTGAATAGACTTGGTGGAGGCCCAAACTTGTGAGTTCTTTTACAGGGCTTAGAGAAACTGAAGGACCATTGCAATAAGTGTGTGGATCTGAGAGGGGAATATGTTGAATAAAATCATTATTAACTGTACCTCCTGTATTTTCTTTTACCCAAAACTAGGAACTTTTCAGTACCCCTCATATAATATGCATACAAATATATACATGGTGAGTCTCCACATAGTTTCCAACTGCCAAATTTGTTCACAAGATATTGGTTGGCCCAGAGCGATAGTTGGAAACATTTGGCCATGATGCTGCACAATGGTACTGAACCCAAAACCAAAGGCCAGCTTCTTAACCACATGGCCATATGTAGTAAGCAAGCAGTAATTAAGTAATGTTGACATATTTAATGTAATGAACATTAAAAATCTTTTAGGGAAAAAATATCAATATCAGAGAAGGTCTAATGTTTAATAAACATTTTCTTCATGATTCTTCAACATTACTTTGGCAAGTAAGATGAAAACGATGTTTTGCTGATGATGTTATAAAACAGAAATATGTTCTGATTTATTTCTTGTAATTGTTGAAGTAATTAAAATAACATCAGCATCTAACGCATGTTTTTTTTTTTTTACCATATAATTATTCTTTTTTAATGCTCTTAATTTAACTATTGTTAGCACTAACTTAACTGTTGTATTTTCATTCAGATGGCATATCTGAATTATTCTCTGATAAGTGACTGTATTCTTTATAATCTCAGGCTTCTTGTGAAAAGAGAATAAATAGCATTATTTTGTTTCCTTTGCCTTTTGACATGTGTTGATTTCTTGTAATAATCCAACTCTCTGTAAACCTGTTGAAGAATATCTTATTTCTTTTAGATAGATTTTTACAGTAGGAAATTTGCTGAAGGGAACTGATTAATTGCACAATAATTGTTTTCTATTTTGTGGCTCTCAGTAATTTTACTTGGAAATAAACATTCTTTATTTCCCAATAAAATCTTTCTTTATGGTGCATTGCAGCAGAAGAAAATAAAGCAAAACAAATTTTGTTTTCTTTAATTATTATCAATTTACTTCTTGTCAGTTGATCTTTCTGTATGGTGATAGTAAAATTCCTTCTCATGCCTAGTTGTTAAGGCTTGTCTTTCTCTGGTTAGCATACACTAAATAGATAAGAGACAATTCTTTTCATGGACAGAACATAAGTGTCTTGAGAGTTGATACCTGAATAACTATATGCTGTATATCAAAATTTATTGAAGTAAGATGGTTTATTTATTTATTTAATTCCTAACAGGCATGATATAAAATCCCCCCATCTCTAATCTCTTTGAGGATAATCTAAAATTCAATTTAATTCTAATAATAGGATTGCAAATTTAACATTTCCAGAGTGAAGTAATATCATCAAATAATAACAAAAAGTAAATTCAAGATATCATTTATCAAATTTATTTCTATAATATAAAGCTTATCTTTTCAAAATACCCTCACACTAGTTTATATATATATTTTTTCTTATTAGCTTTAGATTGTTAGAAAGTAAAACATCGACTGTTAATTTGTATGGAATTCATAGAATTGAGAAATGTGTGAAAAGTTCTCATTGCTCCAGGTGCTTGAAATCAAATACTGTAAATGTTTATATTGTCAAGAGAATAAACAGATTATGAAGTAATCTGAAATAACACAAGTCACATAATCAGCATCAGTAACAGCCATATTTCCCAAATCATTGATCATAATGCCTAATTGAAAAATGATCCTCGGAGGAAGCTTCTATCTGGTCACTTGATATGCTAGAAACAGCAGCCACGTATATCTTAGATCACACTGCCATCATCATTAGCAGCAGCATTGTTTTAATGTTCACTTTGCTATGTTTGCATGAGTCAGATTAAACTTTTTGTTTCAGATTTTCCAATGGCACGATACTCTTCTTGTCACTAACCCTCTTTTGTTTCCAAGCAAAGTGATATTTCATCTTGGTGGCACATGTTTCAATGGAATGTTGGAAATTACACCACTTGTCTGATAGTGATGTTTTTTGCCACTCTCCAGTGATATCAAGGCAAAGAGATACAAACATAGAAACACACACATGTATACACACACACACAAGTAAGTAGTTTATCATAATATTGCATTTACTTTTTTATGAGAGACAAAGATTGAAAACAATGCATCAGTCCTTGGACCACAGTACCCATATAGGATTTCCCATCATCCCCTGGCGGTAGTACTACTTACTTTGAGAAGCATTAGTGTAAAGTTAGACAGTAGTAACCAACATTATTTACTTTCTTCTAAATCTGTCTGAATCTTTGTTAAAACATATTTGATGACTTAAATTTTTCTGATCTGTTACAGCTTATCACAAATTTCTGTAATGCATTTGTCAAAATTTTAAATATACATAATGCTGGCTTAAAATGAAGTCACAGATGATAGAAGAATGAACCAAAGTGACATATGTTGAATTTATTGAAGTGAAAATAGTGAGGAGAAAGCTGTATGGAATAAATATGAAGATGAAAGGAGACATTGACAGCCGCATGTCATTTCTAATGTACGAATATAACAGTTGAGAAATAAAATATATTTTAGTATGAAAAATGAGAAGTTGTTGAAATTCTAATAGACATTATAAGCACCAGTTTTAGACAGAAGGGAGAAACACATTTGCTGATCTCTCTGAAACCATAGATCTATAAGTTACCAGGTGATAGAAATGGATAGATACCAGCAATAGGCTTGTTACTTTTAAGTCTTGAATTGGGATTTATAATGTTTAGTATCATTTGCATTAAAATTATAGCAGTTAAATCATGACTGGAAATTCTGTGAAGACATTCTTCATTTTCTGTAATATATTTGACAAAGGAAATAAATGCAGACAATGTTTTTACAGCAAATTTAATGCTTTTTCCCATTATGATCATTAACAGTAGCATCTTACAATGTCTGTTCTTCCATGCTGGTTCAGGTTGGATTGCTTTCATAAAGCAGTGCTTTACAGCAGGATGCCCTTCTTGCAATCAGCTCTTTTAGCAGTTTCTTATGATATGCAGTGACACAACTATACTCATGGTAATGTTCTTTTAATTAAAGGAAATGCAAATTATTCTTTGACCAGTAGCATTAACATCAGTGGACAAATGCATGCAGTAAAAATAACCTGTTCATGGGAGATACTTTTGGATTAATGCTTAATAGTTTTTTACAGCATTCTGCCACTAACATTAAGCTACTTAGAGAATTTTAGAATTGGTGATTATCATGAAAGCCAAGAGATCATAATTTGTCAAAAACCTCATTAACATTTGACCTGACAAATGGCCTAGATTTATTTTGATGTGCAATGTTGTAGTCCCTTAAATTATATTATATGAAGAGAAATTACTCTATTAATTATCTTTAGATGACACTACATGAACATTTCTCATTAATCCATATATACATACACATACAGGCACTATAAATAAACAATCACAGACAGATATGTATTCATGTATATAGCTACACTAATATAAGTACATGAGGCTTACGTATATTAAGATGCAGGTGTTCTCATGCACAGAAGTGCATACTTCGGTGCACATATTCCCTTAGACACACTTGCTATTGCATGCACTGACAGAAATGTTACCCTCAGCCAAATGTCCATAGTCACAGGGTGGGTTTATACATAACGCAAGAATACACGCATATACACTCATGTGCAAACACACACACACACAGGCACACATACTGATTGGGTCATGGAATGTAAATATACAGATACTATAAATGAAGCTAGTGAAGTTGCATGGCTCAGTGGTTAGAGCATTGAACTTACGAACTTAGAGCATCGAATCCTGGACCGAGGTGTGTGTTGTGTTCTTGAGCAAGACACTTTATTTCACGTTGCTCCAGTTCACTCAGCTGTAGAAATGAGTTCTGACATCACTGGTGCCAAGCTGTATCAGCCTTTGTCTTTCCCTTGGATAACACTGGCGGCGTGGAGAGGGGAGGGCAGTATGCATGGTCGACTGCTGGTCTTCCATAAAAACAACCTTGCTCAGACTTGTGCTTCGGAGGGTAATTTTCTAAGTGCAATTCTATGGTCATTCATGACCGAAGGGGGTCTCCGATAAATGAAGCATTCCTACATGTGTCCATACTGATATAATAACATCCCAAGGAGAAAACTTGCACATGCTAATTACGTACAGACACAGAGACATACATGAAGCACATTTGTATGTGTATTCATTCATTTATAAGAGCAAGCTTTTTGATGGTTGTTCAACAAAGTAGAAATAGCAGCCACTTCTCCCCCAGATCTTAACATGATGACTTAGAAACAGAGAAAACCAATGGATAAATTTCATCATCTTGAAAAAAAGTAATAAGTGAATTCTGACGAGTTTTAAATCTGACAAAACTATATGGTTTGACTCTTATTACAAGTTATAATTTAATCAAGTCTTAATTTCACATCCACCAACACAACTAACTTGATCACCTAGATAATGGAAGCTATCTACTACCTCTGGCTTACTCCCTGGCAGTTGATAGAGTGTATTTTCTGTACATTTCCAGTGTTTATTGTACCCATGCATCTTCCACACAAAAGCTATTTTCTCTGTTAACCTTGTTCTGATATTATTGCACCTCTTATGTGTCTATAGCTTGCACTAAGTACATCTTATGGAGCCTTTTCTACAGATTGAGCGGGGGCCATCTACCTGAAGGGATTTGTGATTTGTCTGCCTTCCTACTTGCTATGACTCTGGTTTTTTCTAGGTAAAATCTATGACCCTTCGATTCTAGACCTTGCTTAGATATTTTAAGCACCTCAGCGATGATCCCTGATGGGCTGGGGGCTTTCCCTGTCTTCATATTCTTAATTTCTTTATCTACCTTGGTACTGTTGATTCAGATAGCTGGTCCCTCAGTTGGGTGAACAACTGGCAGACTCTGGCAGAAATGTTAGCGAGCTGGCAGAAACGTTAGCATGCCGGGTGAAATGTTTAGTGGTATTTCATCCGCCTCTACGTTCTGAGTTCAAATTACATCGAGGTCGACTTTGCCTTTCATCCTTTCGGGGTCGATTAAATAAGTACCAGTTACTCACTGGGGTCGATATAATTGACTTAATCCATTTATCTGTTCTGTATGTAGCCTCTTGTAGGCAGCAAAGAAATAAGACTCCCCTCCTCTCATTCATCCTCCAAATTCAGCAGTCTTTCATAATGGCATTTCTAAACCTATTTCCTTGCAGAATCATTAAATGCAAATGAGCCATTATCCATGCAGACACATTTCTCTCCTATCACTTCACAATTTTCTTGCACACACTATCTTGTAATCTAAAGCACTTCATGTTTTTGGTCCTCACATTGCTGAATTCCTTCTTTTCTGCTTCATCCTTGGCTAAATATACCTGTCTCCTAGCTTCCCTTCTGGATATCTTATGTATATATATTGTGGCTATGTATATATATATATATATATATATATATATATATAATTTACTCATCACTAATTGTGACTGAGGGTGCTGGGTAGCACATATATTGCTAGAAATAAGACTTAAAACCCTTGGAACTGCCAATGGAACAAATATGAAAATGTGCTTCCTTCCAGTTCTAAGGGTTTTAACTCTCATTTCTAGCAATGTATGTTCTACCCAGCACCCTCAGGCACACTCAGTGATAATTGAATTTTTCCTTTTGGTTTTATATTGCATAAAGCTGCCTACATTATGTTATATATATATATATCTAATATCCAACTCATGAAAGAAAGATTAAAGCTTTTGGTATTCATTACAGCTCTTCTCTGGCTTGCTCTGTTTTTCCTTTTCCCTCTCTGGCTGACCCTCTTCTTCCTTCTATCTGCCTCTCTTTCTCTTGTTTACTTTAACTCCTTCTTTCTGTTACTTACTCTCTTTCTCTCTTATTCGGTCTCCCAGGATTACTTTATTCCTTTGTGTTTCCTCACGGCTCACTTTTTCTTCTTTTTCTTGCTACCCTTCTTTCACACTCTGTCTTTTATCACTAATTGACTCTATCTCCTTCTGTAGCTATTTCTAACTCCTTAACCCATTCTCTCTTGCCGCAACTCTTCCTCTCTGTTTTCCTTTCTCTTTCTCCTTACTCTTTCACTCGTCAATGTTCTTTATTTTCCCGTTCTCTCTGGTTTTCCACTCTTTCTGTTTCTCTCTCAGACTTCTTGTTGGTTCCCTCTTCTCTCTTCAATATATGTGTATGTGTTTTTCTGTGTGTCTCTCTGTATGTGTGATTTGCATTTTTTAATCACACACACACACGCACATATATATGTAGAACTGGGAATATCTGTATGTGTGACTTAGTGTACTTTTATGTCTGTATTATGTGTACACACACACACACACGTACACATTCATACGCACGTACATACACACATGCTCACACATACTCACATGTAAATTGCATGGATGGCGTCATTCTAGTCGGTTTGTGATGAAGTCAGTTTTATCTAGTCAGTCAAAACCTGTTTCCCATCTTAATAATAGAATAACTGTATTATAAAACAAACAAACAAACAACAAATACCTAAATTATTCAATTGTTACCAATCTCAAGTCTGTTTCTCTTTGGAATTACATTTGAGAGAATATGGATTCTAATATTCATAGGATGTGCAATTCCCATTTTCCTGAAGTCAATAACATGATGACATTGCATAAATCTTTCAAGGCTCATCTAAATGTTAATGGCATATATTTGGACACTGTTTAGAAATAATGTTTCTATATGTCCTCTGGGTTTACATACTCTACTAAAATAAAGCCTTTTCTCTTGTATGTTTTTTTCTTTTATAGTTGTTGTTTGAGGGATTCTTTACAAGGTGGGGGAATATTTTGTTACACTAAAATCAATTGTTCTGTTGCTTTTTCTGGTGAAGTTAATAGTAACGATTTGGATAATGTGTGAATAAGAAAAACGAATGTTATATTTACTAAAGTAAATATTGAACTTGAGATAGTCACTTTTAAAAATTTCTTCTGTAATGTAAATTGATGGTTTAATGATTTTCTGTCAAAAATCACTACTTTTGCATATGTATTTATATCAATTTTGTTTTATTGTAGATTTTATCGTTTCCCATTGACATTTTAATAAGGTGTGCAAATTTTGCTGTTCCCACAGAATTCTATAAATATTTGTTTGTCAGAGATTTTGCAAGTTTTCTTTTTAATATTTCTTCTAGATGCCTGGCAGCCATGCAAATATGAGACAGAAAATAATTATAGATAAATCCATCATAGTGGAACAAGAAATGAATTAAGCCTTGTTCAATCACATAGACGAGGTAATCATTGCTAATAGAATTTTAATTGATTGTTTTATAGTACATTATCATTATCTTCTTTTTTCAGCTCTGAGCCATGCATCGGTGTCATGACTTCACCTGATTTCAAACATCCCGTAAATGGATAGATAACTAAGTTAGAATAATTAGACAAGATTCAGCTTTTTCAATATTCAAATTGAAAAAGAGGTTTTGTTTGAGCAAATCACAGAGCATTTGACTCTTCCTGCTGGCTTATGGAATTATCTTATTATCCTCACTATTTTTTTAGAATCTCAGCTTGTCCTACAGATACAGAAGCTACTGAAAAAAAATCAGGTGAGCAAAATGGGAATTGAAGCAATAGAAGGATAGAATTTTCCTTTAAATCTTTAATAACTTATCCAATTTCTCTCTTTGAAAACTTAATATTTTGGTTTTGATTTATAGGAAAGTGATAAAATCTTTGTTTGTTTGTGTATTTATAGGCGAATATATGCAGAACCCATAGGGATATTTTGCTGTTTTATCATTGGAAAATTTGCTTTATTGTCTGCATGTAAAGCAGGATATTTTCAAAACTGATTTTGATTTACTTATTGACAGTAGGAGCAAAAATAAAAATTGATGTGTATGTTGAAACTAATTTGTTGAATATTAGGTCCTTAGGAACAGAGTTCTTACTTTAATACTTATAGTAAAGTTGGAACACTTAAATCTTAATGCAAAACTAATTTTGATTTATACTGCCAATCTGTTGAAATATTCTGTTATAGTTATTTTTATATTCATTATTGTGTAGGCTATTTGCCAATTTCAATCTATTCAAAACATACACTCAAACACACACACACACACACACACACATGTACAGCTCATCACTCTCTCTCTCGCTCACTTTATACACATACACATACATATACATACACACACACACACACACACACACATACACGCACAAACATATATAGAAATCACAAATCTATTCCTTTAAATATTTTACCTTCCTATAAATTATCATCTTTGAAAATTGTTTCTAACCAAAATGTGGATAGAATCTAATGCATAAATATATATGCAAACATAAATGTGTGTGTGTGCATGTGTCGGTGCGTGTGTGTATGTGAAATAACAGTTAAGAAAGAAATTTGTTTCCTATTTATGGCACAAATTAATCAAATGATATTGTGATATTGTTTGCACTCAATATTGAATATTAAAGATTTAGAAACTGTAGGTGACAAACCCCATTTTGATTGGAGGAATTTTGTGAATAAAGCATCATTGGGTATTTTGTTAAACATGGCTATTTGTTACATATTGTTGTCAAGAATAAAAACTATTTTAGAACTGATCATTTCAAGGCAAAATGCAATTGTCAGGTGTCCTACAAATCATTATGACAACATTTTCATATTTTGACCATGCCTTGTCATATTGTTGCATCAAATCTAGATATCTGTCAGATTTGGCAACTGATATATAACCAAATGTGAATTCATTCAAAATATTTCCCGATCACTTGTATTCCACTGCTAAGTTTTAGCTTTATAAATTTACTAATGACACAGATACACAACTATCAAGAGGCTAACTAAATGAATGAACTTCTTGCTATGTGCATCTTCCTCCTATAGCTACACAAATTCATTATAGAATATCTCCCAAGTAAATGAATCTAATTTTTGGAACTAAACCATAGTTTTATTTTGTTTTCTGTACACAACTCAGTACATCTGATTCTGGGTTTCATTCCCTCCAATAACAGTTAACTTCACTTGAATGTGCTATTTGAACATTAGCTGTCCTACTTCTCATTAGCTGTTTCACCATTTGATCATCTTAAATATTCTACTCTGCTTTATAATGACAATACTTTAGTTATTCTGTGTCTGTCTTACCATTACAACTTAGCTATTTTCTTCTACAGTTAAAATAGCTAATTTCAGTTACAATGCTATGACTTTGCTATGATATTTGCTCGACACTAAAAACAGATTAGGCATATTTCTCTGTCTCGCAAGAGAACCTTAACTGTGCTCCTCTGGCTCCCACTCACAACAGATTGCCAGTTTTCTTCTGTCCTACAACAGTAACATAATATGCTTTTTTTTTTGTCATTTCTCTTAATGAATACAACTTAGCTATTCAGTTCAACCACACAATGACAGTAGATTATCTACTCTTCTACTGAGCTACCTCCATATTCCTTTCTTCTTCATAATAACAACTCATTTCTTCTCATCTGCTTCACATTGACAGCAGCTTAACTGTTTTCTTTTGCTTTGTAATAACTATTTCCTTTTGTCTAATAATAGCAGCAGCTTAGCTAACAACAGATTACTTATTCTTTTCTACCCTAAAATCATTATATCTTGGGTGCTTTTCGTTTACCTTTCAATGATTATATCTTAGCTCGGTAGAAGTGATTAATTTGACAGGAATACTTGACTAGCATTTATTTGCTAAGTACTGAGGTGGATTTAATCAACTTGATAAAATCGGTCTTCTAAAGATTTAATTCTTAAAAAAGTTACAAATATAAATTTTGTTATTGTATATGAAGCATTGTACATTTTAATACTCCTTTAGGTTTGATAATTTTCATAAATAAAAGGTTGTATGTGCATTTGTATCATTGCAGTTGTAGTGTGGGTGTATGCAATGTATGTGTGCAAGTTGTTTTTGCTATGTGAATTTATGTATGCAATATCTGTGTGTGTTTTTTCATATCTCTGTATGCAATTTGTGTTTTGCATGCATAATTTCTATGTGTTATTTGTCTGTGAAATATGTTTGTATTATTTTGGAGTGCAGAAGAGTAATATATATGGCATCATACAATTTGATAACTATTAAGAAAACCACAAATGCTCTTTGATTCCTCTAAAATGCTGTCATCATCAGTGTAGAAAATGTGTATGCAGTTTGTAGTTTTTGATGTGTGTAAATATGTGTTCTGTTTGTGTGCATTCCGTGATTATTTTTTCAATGGGCATATGTTCTATGATATTTGCAACTCTTATAGATACTTTGTCATTTGTCTGTTTTGGCTTATACATAATATAAGACAGACTCCATTTCCCATATACACTTCACTTGGAACTCTATACTGCAGTAGACAGAGAGCAGTGTGAAAAATTATGTACAAGCGTTTCTGCAATTTCCAGGGGACATAATTCTATGTAGATCATAAGTAGTAGTTTTGTGTTGTTCTATAGTTGACAGGTTTGTGAGTAAGCATTTATGCCCTTACTCGACCTGCAAGAAAGGGGCAATAAAATCTCCCTGAAGGTAGTGCTAGATACACAGTGCCTGCAAAAGATGACACCTGGAATGTCTCTGATCATAGTTTCCCTCATTGGGGACTACCAGATGCTGAGCAATAAACTCTACTGCAATTAACTAATCTTCATAAATGCATTCGCTTCATTCTTACCTATTAATTTCAAGAATTCCAAAATATTTACAGGAAAGGCAAAAGTTATTATTTCTGTTATTGTAATATCGTATAGACTACTGGATCTGTTATAGGAGTTTGAGCAGTGCTTATAGCCATTATGTTGTGATGCTAGATGTTGCTGTTGTTGTATAGAACCAGGTCAGTCCTTGATTGAGTGTACCAATGTTTACACTTTCATGAAGTTTCCTTCATTTTTTCTAAGTATAGTGCACTCATGACCATATTATTCATTGTGTTTTTCTTATTATTAATAGACTGTGATTTGTAGAAGATTTAGCTGCCATTTAGCAAGTTGAGTGACTGTACAAAAGCTCTCCCATTGCCTCATTGTGTGTTAAATTATGTTAAATGGTTACATATCAGAGATATTTTCCCATTTTTATTGCTAAAAGGAAGGACAACCTGCATGATTTTATTGGACCTGAACTGAATGCTTGCAGCAATTCTGCTAAAGGTATCCAAGAAACACATGCTGTTAAACTCGGTGACATATGAAGTCTAGTGGTTACAAAAACACCCAACAAATAAAATTTGAAATGCAGATGTAAAACACAGAAAAGAGTGGTGCTAATCATTTCATCTGAGAAAAAATTTCCATTTAAAAGTAATATTGAACTGGATGTCAATTATTTCTTTTCTCTCAAATTCTTCTTAAGATAGAATATATTAGAAGTACTGTTTTGTCACTTGGCCTTTTGGAAATATGTCCATCACATTTTTTGATTTGTTAATTACATCATGACCTTAATTGAACTGCACTTTAGTTATCTTATGAAAAGTGGTTTCCATTATCAATGTTATGTTATGAAATACGTTGCCAGTCATTTCATTTTCATGCTTCAGTGTTTTCCTAACTACATACCATGTTAATGTTAGTGATGGATTTGAATACATGCATTTAAATCTTTTGATACCAACTGCCTGAGACAGCCCTGATAGAAAGCTGTCTATTTTAAAGAGTTAATATTTTAAGCCTTTGATCTTAATTGTAAGTAAAACCCATTTAAATTCTGTTTTAAAAAAAAACAGTTTAATAATACAAGATTTAATTTACTTTATTTTCTCAAATATTCAATAATTTTTTACAAATGAATCGAAGCAGATTGGTCTGTAGCTCATGATAAATTTAGTCATGAAAGGGTTAGGTTGTAAACTCCTGCTTTTATGATACCACAAAGCAATATTAGTATTAATGCTATTATCAGTCTTGAAAAATTATAATTTCAAATTGCTAACATAAAATTATTACTTCAGATGTTTTTAAAACTAGAACTAAAATGATAATTTCTGTCATAGGGTGTTATTTAAGAAATGTGAAATTTTAATATGTATCAAAAATTCAATATGTAAGTTTTCTGCATTTATAATTTTATTTTAGTGCTCATGCATTAAAAATATAGCATTATGAGAATGATTTATTCAGGATTAGCAACATTCTTGGATAGCATATTTGAGAAAGACAAATTTATTGAAAAACACTCACAGAAAACAAACTGGCCAAAAGACAAATTGATTGAAAACATTAGTTGACATCACATTCATAAAAAAATATCGAGTAAAAAATGTATAGAAAACTAACTTTAAGAAAATAAATAACATTATAATTTTAAATGAACATTATAAAATGGAATATGTTCACAATTTGATTTCAGGCTTTTTTCAAATCTAAAACTAAATGCGACTATAAGCATGTAAATATTATGACATCTCATTTTGTATAAGTTATAGAGAACAAATTCTAATTTCACATTAGCAGCAGTTTTTCAAAACAATGCTTTTGATTTGGTTGTCATTAAATACCTCATATGCTAACTTTGCTTCTCTCTCTTTTAGTTTACTTCCATAATGGTTAGCAAGTTAATGCAATGATATAAACAGAACATGTACATATGCTTGCTAGATTGGTTGTTTAACAGTCTTTAATCTTATGTTATAGGCAAGGAAACAAAATTATAATTTTTATCAGTGACTATTGATCAAAGTGCACAAATTCATATTTACTGACTTGTGACATTTGACTACTAATCAATTTAATGTAATGGTGCTAAATATTGTCATACACACAATTATGATTTATAACTATTTCTACTCAAATCTTCAAGAAATATCAATATTTTGATGACAAATTACTTTTCCACTTTTTATTTGACTAATATATTTTGAATCAATTAGTCTTTTGAGGAATTTGTTCTTTTACGAATATTTTACTGGGAATGCATGAAAAAGTTATTTCAAGATACTACAGTTCTGATGAAGGAGAAGATAGAAGACCATATCAACTGGAGATACATGTTTCTGTTGAAATTCTGACTGGCACAAGCTTGTTAGAATGCCTGCTAAAATAGTAAGGTAATATACACTCACAAATGATCTTCATCATTAACTTATATTGAGCATATATTTAACAGGTCAGTTAACCAATAATAATGTATTTAAAACCAATTCACACAAACAAGATTCTAATGAATACAAAGTAGTTAAGATGGTAAAACCTCTATTAGTAGTATTTAAACAAGATTAGTACAAGTTGTTCCCTGTTATGAATGGCTAATGAATAATAGCCTTTGCAAGACTCACTCTCACTCTTCTGTGTTTGATAGCAAAACTATTGGCAGTAATCAGTATAGATAGCATTTGTTTGAAAGATTATCTTGGTAATCCACCATGATGTTAGAAATTTAAAAGATTCCAAAGCTATTTTATTTGCTGTTTAGACTATTGGCTCCTACCATATTGAAGGTTTAAGCAGAAGACACTAGTATGCTCTTGCATTTAAATTCAGGAATGTTTTAATATATTGGAAAATTTCAACAAAAGAAAATAATTTTTTATTATTGAAATCACTGAGTTGTTGCATTTTTTTCTCCAGTACTTCAAGATATCAGATATTAAAGAAATAATCAATTTGTTTCTAAAGCACATTGAAAACATACTTCATGCTAAACAAGTCTGAGAAAGAAATATTGAATAAATCAGGCACCATATGATAAATTATTCAGAAATGTTGATTTTTGATTGATTAAAAAAATCCCAACATAGAAATTAACAGGTGGTTAGTTGATAATTCTATTAAAGTTTATTGTTGATTTTTGTGAAATAAATTATTGGGCTATATTTAGAATAAATAACATATTTGTTATTGACCTGTGAATATCAGATAAAATAAAAAAAAGTTAAAAGAGTACTTTATTAATTAGCTTTTATAATGCACAATTTTTTTTCCTGTCAAAATACATAACCATAATTGAATAGATTCAGACAGTATTATGATTTATGGCTAAAATATATAAATAAAAAAATGAAACAATAATAATAGAAAAATTTTCAGGGACGCCTTCTGCAGAAAAACATAGTTAACTGTAGGCTAATGTTCTTAGATTATTTTTAATCAGTCAATCTGTACTTTATAATGTCCAACATGTTCCTTAAAAAAAAAAAAAAAAAAACAGTTGTATGTAATTTGAGAGAGGTTTTCTGCCATTTCTAGTAAGTCAAGTGATCACCTAGAAGTGTCCTTATTGGATTATCAAATTAATTTGAAATGATGCAACTTCAGAACAATGTTTATATCAATACAAACTACATTTTGGAGCAATAGTAATGGTATGGGGTTTGGCTGCCCACTTTAACTACAGCAAACATGTATATAAGAGGCTTCCTTGTGCAGTTCACATACCCAAACAATCCACACTAGGCTACTATTTTGAAGATGTTTATCAGAGTGAAAAAGGCACAAAAAAGAATCGTTTCAGCAGCTGTGTTTATAAATGCAACAACTTCTAAAGAACATATTAGAAAGTGAGGTGAGTCTGATCAGAGGAGCAACCACATCCAGATGTAAAAACCAGAATCAGAGGAAATTTATGAAGGTCTGTGTCTTCAACAAATAAGCCAAGAGGAAATATGAAAGTTGAAATATATGCAGATCCAAAGAAGCAAAGAAGATATTTAATCTTGTTGGCTCAGTCTGTTTGTTGAGGAGGGGGAAAATAGTTTCTGTGAGATTCAATTAAATAAAAAGTAATTACTACAACTTCTGAATATATTTCAACCAGAAAACTCGGAACTCTCCTTTTTCTCTAATAAAAGTACTGGAACCTCTTTCTTCCATTTGGTCACAGTTTTTTTTTTTTTTGTAGTTGTTTGGTCTAGGTCAACTGAAACTTTGACTGAGCAGAGCCATGATCTATGGCATTCCAGCTGTGATCATTTCATAATATGTGGGGCATTTAGAACTATGTTATCAAATAATCTTTTCCTTTTTAACATGGTAGTAAGGTGTGATTTGGAAATATTTGGCTTATATTTCTAGTAGCTTGAAGAACCATGTAGCGGTTCAATCATTAGCTCATGTATGCTTGTGTAAGTTTGGCAGAAGTCACAGTTGAGTTGGGTTTGGGAAACTTGGTAGGAAAATGACAATTGTAGTTCTTTTACACATATCATTAGTGGTGGTCATGTCAAGATGGTTTTGTGATAGTTAAGTTACTGAAACTTCCAACATCCCTTCACACATGTCCTTCATTTGTTTATTTCAACTGACTTGAGGAATTAGGATTTCAAGAGTGGTGTAATAGTTTTAAGCATTGGGGTACCTCTACATTAATGAATGAGTATGTGAAACTATATGGCACCACTCAACCTAACAGTATTAGCAGACAAATTCCTGTCATAAGAGATGCTACTTAAAATAGAAAAGAAATCATACTAGATATGCAAGAAAAATAATAGATAGCATGTTTTGCAACTGGAACACAGGTCTACTGATGTAGAAAGTAGTAGAAAAAATTTGTAAATTATCAGATTGTGATAGAATAATCCTGAAAATAAATATATTGTTGGACGAATGTGGAAATACAGTGTGTGCAGAGAAATGAAATCTGTTACCTAATTTCATTTATTTTAAGAAAGCTAGTTACCCAGCTGTAAACAGCAGACAGTAATAAAGTATATTGAATTCTTTCTCTTCATTTCAACTAGGCAGCTTTTCAGATTTCTCACTTTCACTGTCACAAAATATAATATATTTTAAAAGACATTCATTATATATATTTGCATACAAATGTGGCTACACACACAAACACATAATGTTTGTGTGTGTGTGAGAGAAAGAAAAAGAGAGAGACAGACAGACAGAGAGACTAAGAAATGAAATATTCAAATTTATATAATAACTCCAAGATATTTTGGTTACCACTCACTGATAATTCAAAATAAAAACAAAATTCAGTTTATGTTTTTTTTTCTACAGTGATATTTGATATTTTCTTGATATCCATTAAACCATGATAGTCTTGAATTTAATCTTATCTTGAGTGCTGTATTTAAAATGGTATCGTTCTGACACTACCACTGCTTTGTGGTGGGGATGTATTGAAATTTAGCACAACAAATCAATTTTAGAATGCTTGGTTTGAGTTAAGGAAAAAATACAGCATCTTTTGAGAAGAACTATTTATTAATAAATCTGAAGTGGAAACTGTAAATTGAAAATATATTCTCCTTCAAGAAATATTTGACAAGCTGTCAATTATTCTGGTGGCCAGCATGAGCAGATTAATTTGGGAAAGTGCTGATTTTAAAGAATGCTTATTTTCGTTTAGTTTTCTGTTCATATGTTGACAGCATTTTCCAGTTGGATTAATTGAATCAGCTAACTGGTAATTGTGGTTCTATGTATCTTCTTGTTGTACATTTCACTTTTACATTAAGGAAAGTTATATGGAAATACAAAACGCAGAATTGTATTTTCGGACAGGGAAGTTCTATGACTTTGCTTACATCATAAAAATAAAATGCTCGAAAAAATAACTTATTGAAACTTCCAGTATTCTAAGTTTTATTGCTTATTGGGTTCAAGAATTTGTCCTTTGTTTTGTTGCTGATTGTAATAAATATAGCTGAGGCAAGTTATATAGTTTTATAAGTTGGTCTCAACAATGTTATGCAAAGAGATTTAAAAAGCAAATTAGAAATAAATGTTAGTTGTGTAAAATAAATAAATAAAATGACATTATCAATGACTAACATTAATTTCTCTTTCCGAGAAATCATGTGGGACTATGAGAGTCAGTTTTTGGTATTATTCTGACTTCATCAGCAATTAAACATAACCTTAACTATTCTTGTCAAATTATTGGTAAACGGATTATGAAATGAGCATGCAATCATGTATATTCGTAGATGTAGGAAAATAAAAATATTTAGAAATGAAGTAATTTTAAAGATACCATCTGCATGGTTGTTTTCTATAGTTTGTGATGCTTAAAGTTAGTCTTTGATCACAAAGATTTAAGCCTAATTTGTATTGCATATGTTTGCTAGGAAATCCAAATGAACCAGCATAATAATTTTGTAATTTATGGACATAGACTTATTAGTGTATTTTGTTGTAAGCTAGTACACTATAAATGGTTATTCTATAAAAATTTATTGTTGTAACATAAAAACATTATTTATTATTTTAATCTTTAATCTAGATATGGAAAGGATTTACTAGTATTAGCAGTTTCTCAAAAATGATTTTAAAAATTGATAGAAGTGTACCAACAGTTGAGATCAAGTGAAATAATTAGATCAGACTTCAACAATTTAAGTCAGCATTAACATATTAAATGTAGTAAGGAAAACAGCTTCATTTAATTAAAAAGTTTACTTTCACATTGAAGCAATAGGATCATAGACTCAATGACTAATGTTAATGAAATCTGGTTCAGATAAATGTGTGGTAACTCTGAAATTTTAATTCATTAAAATTAGAACTTCACAGGCAGTGAGGGGTGAAAGCATTAGCTTAAAGACTAATATTGATTTAACCTGATTGCCCATAGAACATAGTAACATCATTCTATACTCAACTTCTCCATGTTGGCTTGGGTTGGATTGATCTTCTTTAGCACTGCATCTTGCCACATCATTATCATCCCTTTATTGAGGCCCAACATTTTGAAACTAGAACTGATAGCTCCCTTCTACCTCTTCTTCTGCAGTTTCCTTCTACATGCATTGCTTCTAACTTCGGCACCAAACTATCAACTTTCATATGCAAATACATTTCTATACTAGTGCAGTCATTTCTCTTGTCTGTTACAGGTTAAATCTATGTATTAGACAGTGTACTTTAATGCAATTAATAATTATTATTTAGGAGACTATTCTATGTTGTCTCTCTCTAACATAAAATATTGGACATAATATGACATGTCATTATCTTAGCTCTACAAAGCAGGCATGGTGTGGTTAAGAAGTTTGCTTCATAAGCATGCAGTTTTGGGTTCAGTCCTATTGCGTAGTACTAAAAGCAAGCAACTTCAACAATCACCTCATCCCTTGCTATAAACTAAACTATATCAAACATACTGTCTACACACACACATATATGTATGTATGTATTTCTTTTTGGGATATTGAATCTTGAAGTACATCGCATAAAGCTATAAGTAACAATGCGTAAATATTGGGTTGAACAATCCTTTTGGATAGAAAAAGCTGAAGGCTGCCAGTGACACACACATGCATATGTTTGTTTGTGCATGCACGTGTGTGTGCGTGTGTACGTGTGTATGTATGTATGCGTGTGTGCATGCGTGTGTGTGCAAATGTGCTTGAATATTCTCATTTTACTTCTTATTATTTGAACAAAGTGATGCTGATATTTACATTCTTTGTTCATGCTATAATTAGTCTATATGTGCTGTTGAAGACCTGTGGAATATAAAAGTCCTGTGGAATATAAACGTCTATGAAATAGGTGAGTGGGTTAGCAGCAGAAAGAACATCTGGCTGCAGTCCTAACTCAAAATTATTTCCAGCTTAAGCCATACAAGCTTGGATAATCAGCTGTTAAAGAAACAATCAACTTGATTGAGGCAAAATTATTTACAAACATGTTTAATTTTTACATTTCTCTGATATTGTTTTCATACATAAAATAGAAAAAAATGATTCATTCACAGAGGAAGGAGAACATACTCATAGTTTTCAAAATGTAACATTAAATACCACCTTGGCTTCTGTCCATGACAAACACAAGGAATGAATCTGCTGTTTGTTGCATACACATCTGTTACATTTGTAATTGTTAGATTGTATTGTGCATTAAGATGCAGATAAAGTTATAAAATTGTTATTAAAAGTGTGAAAATTGGGTGCAGGTTATAGTAAATGTAATTTTACTGAAATATAAAATGCTTTCATGAAGCCAAGAAATAAAAGAAAAATCTTTTATAGTTCAGATATCTGAGAAAATCCATTTATTTTTAAGCATAAAAAAGTAATTATTAAGCAAAAATGATATTGAAATAGTGAGGAAAGGACATTTCACAGTAATGTGTTTAGGATTTAACATGTTTCATGTAGTTAGATTCCTAAATTGGTGTCAGTTCTCATAAAGCATGAACTTGCTGATTAAGACGTATCATGTATTGATGTTAGGATCAATTAATTTGATGCCAGAGGGAGCTTTTAAGTGCTGAATTTAAAATCTATCAAAGTGAACTTGCTGCAGAGTGTAAAAATACAAAAACACATGCAAATGATTTACTGGATTATCTTATTTTATCAGCTACTAGCATAATATCTACTCTTAACTTTATTTCATCATGAAGAGGAACATGATCCTGAGGATGATTATCAAAACGTCCATCCTCATAAAGATCACCATTTTGCAGATATTTATGATGATTGATGTCTTCATTATTGATCAGCACAATCATCTCATTCATACAGTTTTGGTTGATGCATCTATCCCACCTCATGATCAGGCTACATACCTTAAGTTATGATGTTTATCTTGTTATATGTGTCTATAAATCTATCATCACAATCACCACCACCACCACCACCACCACCATTATCATTATTGTCATCATCATCACCGTCATTGTCATCATCAATTATTTAGAAGCATAAGTTTAATTTTCAGATTTGTCAGATATTTTCTTTCATAAGGGAGCACAAAATGTTTTCCCAGAGAAAGGTGAATGGCATTGTGATGTTCTTGATCATCATAAACAAACCATTATTATCATCATTAATTTTATTCTAGCATAGATTAGATTAGCCATTTCTGCATCCTTGTTTTACTCCTGCAACATCTCTCACCCTTTCTTTTCAGGTCTTCTTTTGAATTTTGCTGTTCTTCAGCACATTCATTACACCAGCATTGATTAGCACATTTTCATGTGAAGCTTTCTGATTAGGAAAATTAATCAAATAATTAATTAGTGAATAATTTGTTGCATACTACTACCATCTTCATTTTAAACATAAAGGCTTATAAAATTTTCTAAATTACCAAATATGAAAATATGTAATAAGAATTTTATTGTAACAAATATGCTTGGAAATTTTTCAAGGAAACCTTTTTATATGAAAGAGTCTAAAATTTTTGTTGCTCTTATAGCATCATTGGACAAATCTCATGTTTTTACTTAGCCATGGTTTGGGGGGCATTTTCATTTGAAAAATCTTTCAATATGAAGAACATTATTTTTAGAATTTGTATTTTCCATTAGGAGGTATATAGAGTAATTCTATGTTTCTAACAAATAGACAGGTCCTGTTACTTAGCCATATTAGAGCCATATTAACCATATTAGCCATATTAGAGCCAGTAAATTAGCAAAATCAGTAGAGTAATGGACAAAATGTCTTGTAATATTTCACAGTTTACCTTCTTGCTCGGAGTTCAACCTCTTGTTTGAATGAACTTTACATTTCGTCATTTCAAGATTGATAAAACAAATTCCAGACAAGTGTTTGGTTTGACATTTGATAAATTTAATACTGGCCATCTCATAAATTCATGCTTTCGTGTAAGATCCATCGAAAAGATTGATAGCTACAATTTGTTTCTGGTGATAACAGGGAACATACAACCATGTCTGTATCATAAATTTTACTGTAAAAGATGCTTTTTGTTTCACTTGTCACAGCATGACAGGAAGTGTGGCTCAGATGTTTGGGTATTGCAATATAATGAATAGATATCATTTACACTACTGTGGATAATCTACTATAACATAATGTTCTTTGTATTCTGAGCTGACATGGGACTGGTAAGGACCAGATATGAATAGCTGTTATAACATAAATTTCATTTGGTGACTGGCTAATGACCTCTTTTATATTTAAATGTGGGGAAAATACAAACTGCATAAAATAACCAAATTCTTCATTATCAAATTAGTGACACACATGCCTGAATCAGCAAGATTCCAATTACTTCTAGTTACTGTCTAGCAAAAGTACAGTCAAGAGAACTGGTTTTGACTAATTGGTGGAAAAAGACGGCGTATTCTTTCACTATAATTCCATTTTGTAAACATAAGCAATGATAAGTGTAACATGTAAGAGCCATTATACTTCACCACAACACTCCACTAATTACTGTGTTTGTCAGCACTAGTAAAATTTCACTTCTTCCATTATTTCCTTCTTCATTTGATTATGTGGATAATGGGCTATC
Source organism: Octopus bimaculoides (assembly GCF_001194135.2). Lineage (NCBI taxonomy): Eukaryota > Metazoa > Mollusca > Cephalopoda > Octopoda > Octopodidae > Octopus > Octopus bimaculoides. The sequence continues at coordinate 30,764,531 of NC_068984.1, forward strand.
ATTGAGTGCAATATGTACAAACGTAGCTGTTTCTATCTGTTGCAACATGTACAAATGTAATTGTGCACCTATGCAATGCACCTTCCTGAGGCAAAATGACTAACAGAGATATAAATAGGTGAGCTCAATGAGTACAGAATTCTTCTGTGGATAAAAGGTGTCAAAATTCGAATGATAATAGGAGAGTGTGATGTATTGGTCCACTTTTCTAGGTTGTGTCAGTTAAGGATTGTAAAAAGGATACCCCATGTATATCTGGCTATAGTGATCAAGTAGTCATAACTATGTAACTTTCTCCTCTTTAAATACTGATTCTTCTTATCATTGCAAAGTAAAATCTGCTGTGTTGAACTGCTCTCACAACAAAGATAGAAGGTAAAGTTAGTTTAGACTCCCATGATATATGTTAGTTTTAGCAAGCAAGAGAGGTAAATAGGTTAGTTTTATATGGTCATAAATTAATTTTATCTGGCTAGTAAATATATTTTCTGTATGATTATGACGTCTAGTACAAGTCAAATATATAAGTACAGCTGTTTTCAAACACCATATCATGACTCATTGATAAGCTTGTGTCTTTCCTGCAGGTGTTAACTTACAGCAGTTTAAATGGCATATTAATAACATTACTCTGATTTGTTTTTGGTTGTTTCTGAATGGAATGGGCACTGTCCCTCTTTTCAGACTCAGAGACTCACTAAGTAAAAGTAAAGAAAAATAACAGCATTGCTTTTATTTTTACACAGCATGTAAATTTGTCAAGCTGTACCTCATTGGTAATGTCAAGTTAGACAAATTTATATGAAACAACTCTTGTCAAGCAGCATGTCATTTGTTATATTATATATAGAACATGATAAATAAAGTTTTCCTTGGTGTTCTTTAATACTCATTGTCACTATTTTTACAAATAACCAATGCAATAAACTACAAAGCAATGTAATCATTGTTTCTTAAATTGTGTAAATTTGTCCCAGTTCAATCAGCTATAGGTAGACATGACCAATGAGGCATTGCTTGATAAGGGTACTATTGTTTAAGTCTGTTCACCTTGTGTCAACAATTGCTAGACATAAGCAATGAGTTACTACTAGGCAGGATTAGAAGTGTGTGATTCTATTCAAGCTATAACAGCAATGGACAGACATCAACATCAAGATGAAATACAATAAAGGTACCATTATGTAAATCTAGCTTACATTAATAATAGCTACATAGGATATAAAAAGGAGATTCTGCTTGGTAGGAGTAGCATCGTTTAGATCTGTACAACTATCATGTTAGCAAAAGTACAAAATGCATGCATATAAAAAATTGGCTTAAATTAAATGTGTTAGTGAAAACGCAATAAAATTACTGTAGGTTTTGTTAAATTTTCCTCACTATTTTTCAGAATATATCTTATTTAGTTATAAAGGCTTTATTTGTTATAAATGAAACTGGACAACCCAAGGGAGTAAACTGTTTTGTCATTCTTTATTTAGCTGCCATAGTTGTGTGTCTAATGACACTAATACAGCATAATCTAGATTAAAATCATTATCATTATCTAGAAGAAGAGAAAGCAGTTTGTAAACTGGAAACTTTACAAAAAAATGTAAAAAATCAAATAAACCATGACCATTCAATTTGAGAATTATTATTTTCAACTCTGTTGGAGAAAATTTTGTTAAAATTTCCCCTAAATAATAGATAATATTAGTAACAAAAATGTAAATAAAAACATCTAAAAAATAAAAAACCAAAAACAAATTATGCCAAAATGATTTGACTCAATTTCAGTAGATAATTTTTTTAAAATATATTTTTAGAACTTTAGAAAGAACAACAAATGAATATTGATAAAATAGTGAAAGATACTTTTTTTTATTTTAAATTAATTTCTCCAATTCTCAAAATTGAAGAAGAAATATATTGTGTTGAAAGGAATCTTTCAATTTGACTAAAATCCAAGTTTGTGTTATTTGTTATATTATTTGTTTTGTTAGATTGCTTTCCAACCCTTATTATCCTAAAGTCTAAGAATTGAAGGTTTCTAGACTCTGGTTGGTTATCATTTTCATCATTAACTGTCTCATTTTCCAAATTGACTTAGTGCACAATTAGTGAAAAATTGGATGCTATGTATACATGACAGGCTTTTCTATTGTTAATATATTCCATCCGTGAATAGCTCTGAATCAATCACAGAAATATTAATTCAACATAGGCTGCTTCTTTTCAAAATGTTTCTATCTATACAATTGCATCTAATAATTCATTTGCAGATATCAATTTAGATATCTTACTTTCTACACAAGCCACTTACTGCCTTATTTTTTTTTTCTTCATAAACTGACTGTCGTTTCTGAATTTACTGATATTAATTGAAATTCAGTCAAAATTTGTTTTATTTTCAGCTTTTGAACTTTATGTATACATTTTTACATATTTTTGCTGTAATATATAATTAATTTTGCATTTTATATTATAGACTGCAACCATATTCTTGCATATACATGACAAAATTGCCTTTACAACTATAATAGTATTTATTTTTATAGTTTGTACTTCCATATAAACTTGAACAATAACGTTTTTCATAACTAATTAGAGAAATATTATTTCTAATATTGAAGTAAAGATTCTCCACAAGTATTATACTAGAAGCAAACTACATAGCTATTTCAAATTGCAAGCTGGTATGGATTACAGTTCTATATTTAAGAGATGAGGAATTATGTACGTTATTTACATTCGACGGATATTCATCTTTATCTTGTTTGTTATTGACACAACGTTTTGGCTGATATACCCTCCAGCCTTCTTCAGGTGTCTTCAGGAAATTTCGAACCTGGGTTCTCATTCCTAAGGTTTTTTTTCGATGTTACTATTATTATTATTATTATTACTATTGTTATTGTTCAGGTCACTGCTTGGAATCGAACTTGGAATCTTGGGGTTAGTAGCCTGTGCTCTTAACCACTATACCATATCCCCATGGGCAGAGGCCTACCTTCAGAAGAGTACTGTCAACGAAGTGTGTGTTTATGTAAATCCTGCCATATGGTTCTTCAACTTTCATCTCTGCATTCATAAAAATTTTCCTCATTTCATTTATTATTCTACTTCTGTATTGCAATGCTTCAAGTAAACTAAGGGCACTCTTATTTGAGGATATTTTCTTGAGTGATTTAATACCTATACTTTGGTAGAATTAAATGGCAATAAATTACTTTGTTGTTGTTGAAAAAAATTTATCCCAAGTCAACCTTGAAGGAGCAAATGTTCTAGCTATGATTATCCAGCTTTTTTCAGATATTATACACATGGATCATAACCAATGTTCTTTCTAAAAACAGCAAAGCGCAATTTAAAGGTTGCTTTGTTGCTATTTCTAGGAAGTTGAGTTATTATGTAGAACTTCCTGTGTTGAATTGAATCATAGAAGTTATTTTACTTATTGTTGGGATATGCTGTCGTATATTTTCCATATTTGATGAAGCTACTCTCAGTCAGAGAAAGTTAAGTGAACATATGCAACTATTGCAGAGAACATTGCTTTAAGACTATGACTGCAGTGCTATCTGCAGTGAATTCTTCATTGAACAAATTTCACAATGTGGTGGTGAGACGAATACATAATGACATTGTTTAAATGGGTATTGATTACAAGTTTATTTGACTTGAGAACATTTATTTAAGTTAACTGAAAGAAGTTTGTTTTTTGCTGAGGAGCTCTAATAAGACTGAAATATGCCAGTAGTTTTTTCTTCTATTTGATGAAAGTTAATGTAATATCAATCACTGAAAAAAAAACTGTTTTTTTTCTCAGTGTGTAAGTATTTCTGATTGGTTATTTAATGCTTACTCCATTAAAGAAATTGATATCCTTTAGATCTACATCACTTTAGAAGGAGTTTGATATTTGAAATATTCAAAATTTCAAATTTCCTAATATTATATGATTGCTGACTGTATTTGATATCAAAGGTCATTTGAGACAAATTTCAACTCATACAATGTATTTCTTATAACCTGGTATTGCAAGGTAAAACTGGATTCTCCCCTTGATATCTAACATGTACTTCAAGGCATTCTAGAAGAGAAGTAAAAGTTTTATTGCTCAGGAATGTGATGCAAGCAAATCAAACGTCTTTGATGATGCCACAGAACTATTAATAATAAATGAATATTATACTATTTAATATGTCATTACCTGCATCCACTCCCCAAATTATTGACAATATTAACGAGTTAATATCGTTTGAGACAAGAAATAATCAAGTTGGCTACAGGAACTGCTTATTTGAAGATTAAACCAAATCTAGGTAAGAAATTATTTTTACTGAGGAACGTATTTCTTATTATTTATAATAGTTCACTGTTATTCATTCTTGAACTATTCTGAAGAAGAAATCTTATTTCAATGCTGGATGACTTATTTACAGAAATAGAAAGTCAGTACTAACACACTTAAGCTGGCATCCTCAGTAACTTTAATTAATTAAAGTTATACTTATATCAAGGTAAGGTAAACTTTATTTTCTTTCCTTGGTAAAATCAAATCAAAGATGATGAAAAAATTATACTCTTTAATATGTTTTCATTTATCTCTTCTGTAGCAATGTACGTCTGCTTGTCCATCAGTCTTTCAGTACCTATCAGAAAGCAACCTACCTACACTCGACTTTCTCAAATAATTTCTTCTTGGTATTGGGAGCATTATCTTTTGTTTTTTTCTCTTCTTTTACTGTCTTGCATGTTGCACAGCAAACTAACTAGTACTGGTGATGCACAATAAGCATCCAGTATACTCTATAAAGTAGTTGCTATTAGGAAGGGCATGAAACAAAAAAACAAAAACTATGCCAAAGCTGATATTGGAGCTTGACATGGCCTTGCAGCTCACTGAATCCTGTCAAACAATCAAATCCTTGCCAGCATGGAAAATTTACATCAAATGATGATGATGATAATTGAAATGGTTTGACATGGTAATGCTCTGTAGAGTTAAAACTGGAAATAGGTAAATAATGCAAGGGAGAACATTTTGATCTTTGGCAGGGGCAGTGACAGCTTTGGACTCAGATTAGTTGTCATGCTTTACTGAAATATCGTTTTCTTTTCCCAAAATGAACAAAATATCATAGAGCATAGATTGGTAAAGACTTTTAAAATATACAGAAACAGATTTGAGAGTTTAATAAATATTATCTAGATATGCACAGCTCTTCATAAGATCTAGTTATCAATTCCAAATATAATGTTATCTTTCCAACAAAGATAATTACCCTAAAGGAATGATATATTTGTTATCAGATATCCTAGTGAAGAATTATAAGCAAATTCTATAATTAAAAAAAATATATTTATGCTTGTATTTTATATCTATCTTGCTTCTGTAGTTATTTATGTTTTATAATTGTGTTATGTATCAAATTGTTAGATATATTGTACCACTAAAGATTATACATTATATTAATAAATTACATGAACATAGAAAATGGCCCATGGAACTTGTTTATAATACATAATGTAAATTGTATATAGTATGAGGCTAAAATACATTAACATCTGATATCTTCGTATCTACCCAGAAATAACTGATTTAGTAATATCATATCATACAAGATATTAAAACTAAAGAAATAATTCTTACCTAGCTAGAATAATAATGTATACATAAAATTAATAAGAAAGATACTGGCTAAATAGAAAATAAAATATCATCTGGTAATACAAGTACAGAAGCCATTACATTTATGCTGAAACATAGCATTTATCTGGAGGCAAAACTGCTGTAGAGATTATAGTTATATCTGCTTAAGAATATAAATATTTTAGACAAAGAAGTATTGGAACAGAAATACTGAAAATATTCTTGCCTATGAGACAATAAATGGTTGATTAGATTTTTATGGAGAAAATAAAATAGTAGAACATAACTTGCAGCTTAAACTTTTGTTGAGTACACCTGTTGAAATTTTTGTTCTAACTTCAACAGTTTGAAGATAAAATTTCCAACCCCTTAAGCTACATCCTTATTACTTTCATCTAACTTGTGTATAGCAATGGAGACAATCATTTACAACCATTTATACGATCTTGAATTTCATTCTTTTGCAATCATGTCTTTGTAATTCAACATATAAGGAGCCTCAAGATATAAGAAATCTTGGCAAAATCAAAGCTGTTGCACTTGAAATTATCTAACAAGGCATTAACAGAAATATCATTATTCATAAATACAAACGTGTGTAACTGCCTTCCTTTTCTCGGTGTATAAATACTACACACACACATATTCACAGATACATACCTGCAATTGTGTATGTATATACAAGTACAGTCATGCATCTAAGAGCACATCAACAATATGGCTTTGGGAAAATACAACAGAAGAGAATTCTGTATATTAAATACAAACATGGTAAAGTTTCACAAATGCAATATAGTGAATTCTAAAACTTCAATTAACTGAGATTATTGTTTTTAGAGCTCACGTAATCATAAAGGGAGTTTTTGCCTAACAAATGCATTGGTTATGTTTTTAGTTGACTTTATTACATATGTAAAACCCTATCATATTGATGTTTAGTATGCAGGATTCTCCCTCCTACCTACCTAAGTACTTACCCCAGCAATAGCCTTGATATTCATCAACAGCAACACGTTTACTCTGCTTCTTAAATATACATATACTAATACATGCATACACATTTCATCTTCCTCCTCCTCCTCCTCCTCCTCCTCCTCCTCATCATCATCATCATCATCATCATCATCGTCATCATCATCATCATCATAACCATCTTCATCATGTAGTGCCTGTTTTCCATGCTGGCATGGGTTAGATGGTTTGACAGGAATTGGTAAGCTAGAGAGCTGCACCAGATTCCAGTCTGATTTTGGGTTGGTTTCTACGGCTGGATGCCCTTCTTAACTCCAACAACCCCATAGAGTGTACTGGGTGCCTTTTATATATATCGCCAGCATGAGTGCCTCTTATGTGCCACTGGCATGAGGGCATTTTACATGTCATAAAGATATATGTCTGTATGTATTTATGTATTATATATATGCGTATGTGTGTACACATATAAGAGAGAGAGGGGGTGAGAGGTGCAGGCACAGTTATGTTGTTGAGATGTTCACTTTCCAATTGCATGGTTTAGAGATTAGTGCCACTATACTTCTATATCTTAGAGATGTGAAATTATGTACATTATTTACATCATTTATATTGGACGGATATGTGTCCCCATCTTATTTCTTTCTACCACAACGTTTCGGTCGATTTACTCTCCAGTCTTACTCTCCAAACTCCATCACCCACGTCGTTGATCCAGCATTTTTCACAGTGCATTGTTATTCACGAATAGCAAAGTTATATCGTCAAAGGAAGAATGAATTCTCAGCTAGTGTTGAAGTTAGCAACTTGGGTAATTGATTTCTACTATAGTCATGGACCACACAATCATCTTGTGAGGGAATTTTGTTGATTTGAAATCTGCAGGAAGGCTATTGTAAATGCACGTCTTTGTATGCAAGTGTGTGTATGTATGAATGTAGTTACTTTATTTCATGACAACCTGAATAAAATGATGGCGTTGATATTATGACCAGTTGCTCAGCACCTTCAAAAATATCTGCAGTAAGATACAATCCTTTGTGGAAAATAGGTAAGTCCTAAAAGTTTGCCACAAAATAATAACCACGTTGATTTTAGTGGATTCCTCACACTTTTATAAGCAATTTTCACTATATATTTGGAATAAATTCCAATGGCAATTTCCTACGTAATATATTGGTTTAAAATGTTGGCACTAGATCAGACCTATGTAATATATTAATATAATCTATAGATTTTAAGGTGTCAAGCATGAAGAATCATTAGCCTACTGCACAAAATGCTTAGTAGTATTTCGTCCATCTTTATGTTCTAAGTTCAATTTCTGCCGAAGTTGACTTTGCCTTTCATCCTTTTGGGACTGATAAAATAAATGCTAGTTGAGTACTGGGGTCAATGCAATCGATTTACTCCTCCTCCAAAATTGCTGGCCTTGTGCCAAAAATTTGAAATCGATATGATCTATAAGTTTTAGTAGTACAGTTGCATCCAGCAGTTGAATATATAGCACACTTATAAAAGCAAAAAATTAAGAGAGATCGATAAGGATGTTGCACAAAAGTATACATTATAGATTTTGTAGCATTGCCTCTGACTTCTTTATATTTTATGAACACTGGATGTAAAGTTACCTGGCTCTTGGCATGTCCTTCCCTCAGACAGCTGAATGTTGACAGCTGTAGGAAAAACATGGACAAGATAATTCTAGGAGTCTATATTCTATGGAAAAATAAAGAATGTAGTGGTTAGCACAGAACCTAGGAGTATTTAGGTCGACACTATATAGGGTGAGGGAAGAAGAGGAAAGACTATTATGCTAAGAGTATCTGAGGAAAGATCAGTTAATCCAAGGAGAAGATACCATTGATTGTAAAAGTTAGAGAAATCATTCTTGACTTGTAGGGACATGGTATTTCGTTAAGCAACCATAATATGCTACAAAGTATATTAAACATTTTTATAAGTGTTCTACTGAGTTAGCAGTGCTATTACATCACTTGTTAATGTTATCTTTACAGATGTTCTATAGAAATTATAGCGAGCATTTATTTAGTTGTGTGATTTCATATCTGAAATGCCAGATGTAAGCAACAGCAATGTTTACATCAAGCATCTTAGATATGAAACATCCTAAGAAAATTAGTGCTGGCTATAATTTCTATAAAAAATATATAGAGATAATTTTAACAAAATCAGAGAAATCAGAGAAAGGTGATATGTCAATGGGCCAGACTGGAATGTGATGTGAACTTAGAATGGAGAAATATATATTGAAACAATACAAGGTATTTAATTAAATACTTTATAATTTCTATTAAAATATGGTAATACTCTACACGTCATCAAAATAAATTATAAATTGCCAACTCTGTCAAACACTTAGCTTGGGGTTTTCAATTGAATGCCTACCTCCTAACATCAGTGTAGCATGGTTCATATAGGAATAATTCTAGTTAACAGTCTAAAATCATCATGTGCTATTTAAAAGATCAATAGTTCTTGTGACAGGCAATGTGCTTGCCTTGAGGTTTGGTTTTGTTTGATATTGAATTTATTAATGATTTACAACATGTCAGAGATTGAAGAGAATAAACATAGGTTCAGCCATCAAGAATTGAGAAGAAAATTTAATGAGACAATAAAAATTCCGAAAAAGAAGTTTGTTAAATTTTTTTAAAAATTATAATAAGAGTAAATAAACATAGTTAGAACTTCAACTTATAATTAGAAACATGCACATGCACACACACATACACAAAAACAGTGACATTTGTTCACACATACACAAGTTTATTGCTGCAGGCCAAGAAGAGAGACCTGATGTGTAACCTATCATCAGTCCTGCTCTGTGTATATTGCAAACACATTTAGTGCATGAAAAAAATACAAACATATTTAAAATAGCAAACTGGTATAATTTAAATGTCACTGCAATAATTGAATCCTTAATTCGAATCTGCAACTCTTTCTGTCACTTGATTGCCTTTATTGCATTAATGATATTGGCAATGCTGTCAAGCCATTATTTCTACTCTGGGTACGTTCTCATAATTATGAAAAATTTTATATTGTTTGTCAAAGACTAGGTAGTATTAATCACAATAAAAAAAATTTTGCTAAGTCAGAGTGGTACGAATTGCATTTAAATGTACTTTCTCTGCACAACACCCAATTTTAAATTTTCCAGTCCATGCCATCAGCTAGCATCCACTGCATAAATGTTATAGTTCTTTTAATTTATTAGAATTGTGAACTATGGCATTGTTTAATGTTAATTTACTGCCGACAAATAATAGTTCACAATCTGACATAGATAACAAATGTTTTCTGTCACTTGAATAACTTACTGTTTATTTGTTTCATTACAATTTCAGCTTTCATTTATTTTCCGGCATTTTTGCTGGTTCAATTGTAGTTGTAGTCTAAAAAGTATGTACAACAATATGTACTTGAAGCATCACTTCTAAAGTCATTTTTTTATGTATGATATTGACTCTGTTTTGGCAACAGTAAGTTAAAAATGATGTTTCAAATGAACACAGCTTAAAAGGCGACATTACTGATTTACTGATGGTTTCATTTCACATAAGCAACAAGAAAATTTCTTTCATTCAAGAGAAACGTAAATAACTGAGTTATAAATAGACTTCTGCTCGTAGTCTGAATGAGTTGTAGATTATATGAGGATAAGATTAAAATACCTTATATCTAAAACCCTCTGAGACATTAGGGTGTATGTTTAATTCATACATTTTAGGTAGCATGTATTACTTGTAAACTGAATTTTGTGAACTTGAAACTTGACATGAGGATCAATACTAATATCAAGAGAATTACAGTAAATTAGCAGAATCAGTAAAGCATCTTACAAAATGGATTTAAATATTTAGATGCATCCCTCTGCATTAAATCTCCTTCAGAAGCCAATTTTATTTTGTGTCCATTGTAAATAGATCAAGAACGAATCAAGTGCTGAGCTTGATGCATTTATCATTTTCCCATCTCAAGAAATCTTTGAGTTTTTGGTTATTTATGAAATTGAGATCATTTTTTCAAGCCATTCATTTCTTAGTGACATATGTGGGCCTATACGTGCATACAGCCTTACATATATATACTGTTATATTTCAGGATGGCCATTTAAATTTTTTTTTTTTTTTGCCAAATAAACATATTATATATTCTATATATTCCTATCTGGCCCTACCTCCCCACCAAAAAAAAAGGAAAGAAAAGCAAATGACCATCCCAATGTATAACAATATCTGTTTCAACACACAATTTCTCATCAGGAATCTTGCAAAACAAATGCATAAAAGTATATAATATATATATATATGTATATATATATATATATATGAGGAGGTACCCAAAAGTAACTGGAAACGTTCTCTGTGGGACAAGCCCATTGTAGTTCAGGCTTCCACTGTTAGAAGCCACTTGGTGTGATCCTCATGCATCAGTATGCCAACTGGCATTGTCAAGTGAAGTCGTACTGCCATGTGATGCCTCCTTGCTTTGCAAGTGTTTCTCCCCTGTTCTTTGATTTTTACAATAACTGAAAGAAAAGAACAGCATGCTTCCGTGAAATTCTGTTTCCTGCTGAGGAAAATGGTGGCTGAAACAACTGTCATAGTTCAAACAGCTTACAAGGACGCTGTGTCACGAGCAAAATACAAGTTTACAAATGATTTTCATGCTTTAGGAATGGTCACTTGTTGGTTGAAGACCAACCTTGTTAAGAGTATCTGCTGATTTCCGAAACGAATGAAAACTTCATGAAAATTCAGGAACTGATGTTCGAGAAACATCATCAAAAAAATTGACGAATTTGTTGATATGACTAGTGTATTCTGGAGTTTCTGTCAACGAATTTTGAGTGAGTTGCAGCAAAATTTGTGCCTTGTTTACTTACAGAAGATCAAAAATAGTCATGACTGAATGGATGTCATGAACTGAAAGAACAGATGGAAATTGGTCTAGCACTAGTGATGAAAGCTGGTGCTATGGAATTTTCAGATGTGGAAGAGGTGAACAAAAAAATGATGGAGGCATTAAAATGCATCACTTTGCAAGAGTTCCAGGACTGCTTCTAACAGTGGAAAACATATTTGGAGCGATGCATTGTTTCAAATGGAGAATATTTTGAAGGCAATAAAAGTGTAAACATGTAAAACTAAGTGAATAGAACAATAATGAAAAATTCCAGTCTCTTTCGAGTACCCCCTCATATATATATATATATATATATATATATATATATAT
>NC_068984.1:30779181-30780382 GCF_001194135.2 Octopus bimaculoides
TATGTATTGGCTTCTATACATGACCAAAGCAGAATCAACCCAAGTCTATAATGAAAATCTTTTCTCTGCGAAAAAATCCCCAAGCAAATGCCTTTTACATTCTCATGCACAATAGCATGTTAAAAATATAAATGCATAAATGCATCTTAATTCTCACTGCCTTTATAGTAGATGTTAGGCTGTCAATTTCATTCTCATATTTCATAAATAACTTTAAATCATCCATGAATAACGGATGGTTGATCTTAAATACCATCTAGCACATAATCCATTTTCACTTTTCTAAGGACTTGTGTCAGAGGGATCATGCAAATGACACATAAGAGTGGTTGATAAACTGTCTCTCTAAGATATACCCCTTCATATGTTGACAGATTAACTGTTCCCAGCAGTAAATTAACTTTGTTTTGCAATTGGTCATTAATCTTCCTTTTAACTTATATACATTGTCTGGCACTTGAGTAAATTTCAGGCACTCTATTAACCAGGAATGGGGGACCATATTACAGGCTTTCTTATACTCCAACCATGGTGTCATTAAATTCTTGTGCCTCTTTTTACAATCCGTAAGGATTGTTTTATCAATCAGGAGTTGATCTTTCATACTCCTGCTCTACTTTTACACCCTTTCTGCTTTTCCAGTTGAATTTCAGTCTCATCAAGGAATTTATAGATCGTTTCAAAAATGATTCTAGTCATAAGTTTCCACATTAGTGGCAAGCTAGATATTAGTCTATAATTTCTACTGCATTGGGGTCCTTCTGGCAGGACACAGTCCTACTCATTGTCATCCATAAGGGTATCTTTGCCCAGGTGTTTGGCATGTCATACATTTGAGTCGCAATTCATTCGTGCAAAGATGTCAGCTTTTTAAATCAAAAGCTCTGAACTTCATCAGGTCCAGGAGCTTTCCAATTGGGAATTTTTTTGGTTTGCCTGCCTACCATTACTGTTGTTATTTCAGTGTGACCTTGTCATCGTTGTTTTCAGCATCATTGTCCTTGTTGTTGTCATTGACTTCTTTATAATCATTTAGTGTCTGTACATTTCATGCTGCGATGGATTGATGGGTTGGAATATATACATACATACATACATACATACATATATACATACATATACATACATACATATATATGAGTATATATATGTGTGTATATATATGTGTATATATATTTATATATACATATATATATACGAA
>NC_068984.1:30780392-30785373 GCF_001194135.2 Octopus bimaculoides
ATATATATATATATATATATATATATATATATATATATATATATATATATATATAGGGAAATAATTTTGTACTAATGACCCTAACCAAGAGTTCAAATCTTACTATTTAGATATTCTTCTATCTCAAAAATAGGCATTACATGCCATTTGTAGTTGTTTGTAGACAGTTTGAGCTTACAGTTAATAAAATATTTCTCCTAGCAAGTATGGCACATATCTGCACTTACCAGACAGCCCTAGATGTGTTGGTATGGATATGTAAAAATAGACAATACAAAATAAAATTGAATGCATCTCTGTATTTATATAGATATAAAAATGTATGTATGAATAGACTAAAACACTCACCCACATATATACTGTGACAAACACACATAAAAATGACTGTAGACAAGATTTAAAGCAGAATTTTTTTATTATACTCTTAAAAACAGCACTCATATCGACAGCCTCAATATTTGGAACATTCTTTTTTTTCTGTTGAACAAAAATCTATTAATCTCATCTGTTCTTGAAGCAGTAATTGACTGCAATAAGAGAGAATAATAATGTTCAGATGGAGAAATTTTTATTTTTTGATAGTACATAATATACATGGTTTATATGAAAAGAAAAATATAACCTCTTTGCAATACCAAATCAATAATAAAAATGCAGACATGAAGATGTATGTTTTCTCCACTGCAATAGTCATTGGCTTGTTTCGGCTGTCGTACGTTCTCTAAGTAATGTTATAAAAGGTAAAAGGTCAAACCATATCTGCGTATGTAGTCAGCTTCTGAGATTTCTTTAATGATATTTCTGTCAAGCTGAATGAAAAGATATATATTTTTTCCCATAGCTTTTCAATGAAAGACATAACTAAATCCAGCTTTAATCATTACTTATTTCTCAACTCTATCAAGAAGATCATGAATAACTAGCAATTCATATTGTACTTAAGTTGTAATTCTCAGTACATCAATATACTATAACAATTACATACTGGTAATATAACAATAGCAATGACTGTGTGTGCATGCTTGCATGTATGTAAATAATTGAATTACATTATTTTCTTATACACGGGTACATCTATATATTCTCTTAATAAACATCAAAGTTTTTTGTTTAGCAATTATTACAGAATTGTTGTCGACTGTTATAGGTGTAAAGGAGATGCCTTAGAGAATGGGAATCACAGAAGTACTAGATTGCTGGACCGCCAGGCATGAAAGTTATGAAAATAGTCATAGCTTGATAGCTAAAACAATGTAAAGCACATTGTAACCAGCATGCAGTTCAATTTTGTACCAAGGTAAAGTACTACAAAAGCCATCTTCATTGTGCGAAACAATTGCAGAAGTAGCTAAAAGTAAACTACTGTACTTAATATTCCTCAAACTGGAGAAAAACTTCACCAGGATCCTTCTCTGTGATGTGCTGGCTGTTGAGAATGGTAGGGATAGTTTGTAAAAACAATAAACCATGTATAAAGGTGCTGTCGGTAAAATGAGTTAACAATGAGTACAGCAAGAAATTTATGCATAGTAGGTAATCACCAGAGCTTAGTTCTTAGACACCTTCTATTCTTTATAGTTCTTCAGGCCATAATAGAGTCCTTTAAGGCTTGTTGCCTGTGGAACTCCTTTATTTTTATGACCTTGTTTTGTATAAATGGATCTGTAGCTGAATTAGAAAAGAAATTCCATGTGTAGAAGCAAAACCAGAAAACAAAGCAATTTAAAAGTTATATTATCACTATCAGTGACCCACCATTCCTGTCACCTACCTATTCTACATAGCTGCAGCATTGTGCTGTTGTAATTAAACAAAACAGTGTTGTATATTTCATTATCTCTTTCTCTGGTATCTTTCTTACTCAGTGCCATTTCACTCAACATCCATCTGTCATTCTTAATATTATCCCTCTCCACTCACATTTTACATTGATCACCTGCTGTACTTCTAATTCATCACACCATCAAACCTTTCTCACACATGCCATGCACTAGTCTGATCTCTCCTTTCACACTCTTTCAAACTATTTGCTCACACATCACCTCCTTTTCTCTCATCCTACTGCTCATCCCCATTGTGTTCTGTCTGACATCACTTACTCTTCTCCCCTTCTTCCAACACATATGCCTCATCAGTCATTCCTCCACCCTTGTCCACTTTTCACTACATCCATTCCTCGTTTGTACCGAATCTCTACAGCCATCATCAACTCACTCCGACCGTATGACATGAATGCACTATCAGGCATGAATTCTCTATCAGTGTATACCCAATACCAATATTTGCATATAAAACAGTTAAAATAGACCATCGAAATCAATATACATCAAGAAATATTTTGTGGTTAACAGTATGAATTTATTTCTGTAATGTCTTTGACATTAGTGAATGGTGGAGGATTCTATTAATTTAGATATTTATGAAAACTCCAGCAGATAGTTCTCGTTTAGAACCACATCAACCCTGATCAAGCGCATTAATGATCAAAGGCTTCCAAACAGGAACATCTATTCCTTTTGTACATTGCAGACTATATCATCCAAGATGTTTATTATTTAAGGTGGCAAGCTGTGATCAGAGAGAAATTTGACTGTTGTTTCTATGCTGTTGAATGACTAAATATAGGTTTCCTCATTCATTAGTGTTGGAGCTGATTTTTGAGTTATTTTAGTAATATACCAAGTCTTGAACTATATGTCATAGTACAGCTGAATTAATGCTAGTAATATCATCTTAAAACTGAGCTTCTAGTAGTGCTTTAAATTTCTGATTATTGACAGTTCTGTTGATTAATACCTTTAAATATTCATCAAGAATGACTGCAAATACCTTTGATAAAGATAGTAGGGGTAAAATGAATACGTGAATAATATTCACCTGTATCTAGACGTGGTGAATATTACACTTTGTCATTCTGTATGGTGATCTCTCATTAAAATCCTATTCTCACTGATCTGTATGCAAGGAACAAAGTGGATAGCAACCATATCGCTAATTAAGTCATTCACACATAAACTCAACAGAATAGATGCAGATATAGATGAAGGGTTTAGGAAGATCACTTCAAAATAATAAGTCACTAGGTTTGATTCCATTGTATAACATCTTGAACAAATGTCTTTACCATAGCTTTGCATTCATCAGCTCATGGGATAGATGGAAACTGTATGGAAGACCATTGGATGGATTGCATCTGCAGTTTAAAGAGCTGGCCTTTTCATAAGTTGCAGGACAATGGTTTGGCTTCAGAATTGTGTTAAGAGTGTAGGTGATTGTGGAACTCTTGGTCATTTATATGTTAACTAACCCCTTGCAGATGGATATAGTACTGACAGTATGTACTCTGTACTGGTATTAGATGGTTCAGTAACTACATATTTTTTCTTGCAAGGAACTTTACAGCGTATTTACAGATTCTTCTGTGTAGCATATATGAAAACATGGTAGTGTACAGAGCGAGATGTCACACTGCTAACACACAGTGTTTCGATGTGGTCAGTCCCACTTCCTGTCTGTAAGGGGTTAAGGAATCAGAAACACACACATACTGTTTATCAAATAATTTAATGTTCATCAGGAGAATATACAAAGGATTCCTCATGTCACAGGCAAGGCCGTGTGAATAAGAAGTTTGATCTAAAACTATATGATTTCAAGTTCTATTACATAATGCAACATCTTGTGGATGTGTCTTCTACTGTAGCCTCAGATTAACCAAAGCTTGTGAGTGAAAATATAATCCTACTGAAGGGATATCCCTGTCGTCCTTAGGTGATATCCATAATCTTTTGCCTGGCTTAACACCACCACTTGGTCATTTTGTGCCTTAAGCTAAATCTACTTTGTTTGCAAGAATTTGGACCAGATCACTATTATGAATATAACTTTCTATCATTCACCAATCTTGGAGGCTGAGAAATGCGTTAAGGATGTTGTCTTTTATCTTTTGTTTAAGTGATTAAAAAGTATAGAAAGAAGGCAGAAATGTCAATACTGTTTGTGACGTTTTAATCATAAATTACAAAACATTTACTTAAATCAGCTTTTAAAAATTTCTCACATTGAATAATATGAAAATTTTAATATTGTATTACGTCACCTAATATATATGTATAAACAGCTGATGCAGAGTGAGTAACTGAGCTGCTAGCTTCTAAAATCTGACTGGTAAAACAGAAAATAATTTACTTTCTAACTTAGCATATTGTAGTGATGAAATCATTTTAGATACAACATGACTTCATTAAAGTTCAGTTAAAATATTTAGAGTAAATTTAATAAAAAAGAATAAATTTAAGAAAAGCAGTATCTGAATAAACTAGTGACAATCTATATCTGCAAGCAAAGAATTGTTAATGAAATCTATAAAAGTTGATTTCGTGTTCTATCATATAAGCTCATGTTCATTCTAAATGTCTTGTCCTGTTTAAAATTTATGAATTCTATTTTTTAATGGCATATTTTATATAAAATTGTTATCACATAACAAATGTATGTAGAAAATAACTTGTCATATTCATGACTTGATGCCATAGGCAAAACAGTTACAATAGGTATTACTTGTCACTTTCTAATGTATAACTACAAAATTGTTACCAATCAAATTCCAAACGCTTTGTAATTGAAATTTGAAATCATCATCATAGTAGCTGTCATCATTGTCATAAATTTTATGGCCAGTTTTTACCATCTAGACTTGGGTTGGATGATCTTTTTGGGGTTAGAATTCTATCGTCAGATGCTCTTCCTTAATGTTAAATCTTACTTCATTTCTAAGAAAAAGCATGCCACTAATCATCACATTCTAAAATCAAGCTATGAGATTTACTGTTCATGTGAAACATAAACAAACATCACCAATGCCCTGCCATCCCAACAGACTCAGATACACACATACACACACACACATGTATATATATGTATATATATGTGTGTATATATGTATATATATGTATATATATGTGTGTATATATGTATATAT
>NC_068984.1:30785544-30791325 GCF_001194135.2 Octopus bimaculoides
ATATATATATATATATATATATATATATACGCATGAAGCTCAATGCTAAAGATGTGCTGGCATGTAAAAAGTACCTTTTGAGCATTGGGCCTCAGGGAGGCAAAGTGGCTGAAGCCAGTGGCTTCTGGAACAGCTCCCTTTGAGTGTTGGGCCTCACAGAGGCATTGATGAAGACTGAGACCTTGGCATTATGTCATGCTTGAGAAGAAGACCCATCATATGTATATATATATGTATGAGTAGTATATATAGAGAGAGAATAATAAGAAAAAAGGAAAACCTTTGTTGCAGCACACCTAATTAGTGCTCAATATGAGCAAAATATAACAAAAATCAAAGTGAATGACAGATTTTCATAGGTCAAGTTCCTTCATCATGGGAATATAAAATGCATAAAAAATTCAGTGAGATGTTAGGTTTCAAGCACATACTGGCTTCATTTCGTTGCATGTCCTCAGCAACCACAGGTCATGCTTCACTGCCATGTAGCATAGCTGTTTGTATGCAGGATTCATGCAATCTGCTTTTCACTCTGAGGGAGATGTCCTTCATTACAAACAGAGATAGTAGCTCTCTGAACCTTGCCCAGCCTTTTCTTATTCTAGCAGCTATACTTTCAGAACAACCTCCACCACTGCTAATTTGGTCACCTAAGTAATGGAAACTGTCTACTACTATTAAGGATCCCCTCTGACGTTTGAGTGTGTCCATTTTTTGTACATTCTTAGTGCTTAAGGTACCTGCACATCTTCCACATGCAAAGACTACTTTCTCTGTTAGTCTTCCAGTGATGTTGTTGCACCACTTACGTGTCCATAGCTTGCAGTGGATACACCATATGGAATTTCTCCCCTTCTCCATATATCAAGCAGAACTAGCTCCCTGAGGGGAGCTGTTTTCTTTCTAAGGACTTTGTTCTTTCCTAAACTCTAAGGCCGTGTGTTTACAGACCTTGCTTCCATACCTGAAAATTATTCTCTAGTTTTGGTTGTAATTCAGCAATAAGAACAAAGGCATCGGCGTAGAGGAATGGTGTTTTTTACGTACTACCCACACCGGAACCAGTCAGGTGGCACTGGCAACGATCATGCTCGAATGGTGTTTATACCGTGCCACTGACTCAGGTGCCAATCAGGCGGTACTGTCATCAGCCATGACAATGATTTCACTTGCCTCAACAGGTCTTCGCAAGTGCAGTTTATTGCCCAATAATTGAAGGGTACTCTTAAATGAGCTGGTTATGCTGCACTCGCATAGGCCATGGTTACGGTCTCACTTGGCTTGCTGGGTCTTTTCAAGCACTGCATATCACTAAAGGCCTTGGTCACTTGTCATTACCTCGGTGATGACCAATGTTTGAAGGTCGTGCTTCACTGCCTCATCCCAGGTCTTTCTGAGTCTGCCTCTTCCACAGGTTGCCTCTACTGCTAGGGTGTGACACTTTTTCACACAGCTGTCCTCATCCATTCGCAAAACATGACCATACTAGCAGTTGTCTCTCTTGCACACCACATCTGATATATATATATGTATGTATGTATGTATAATCTAGTTGAGTTAACAGTTTCTCATGAAAATAGCATGGACATAGCTCAGGCTTGAAATGCTGACCATTATAGAAACCTCTTTGAGGAAAGTGAAGACACAGGCTGGATAGTGGAGTATTTTCCAATCAACAATAGATGTAGAGGATTCGTTGGAAACAGTGTGAGGTGGCTGTTGTTATTGTTAGGTCTAACTTGTTGTAAAGCAAATACCACCATGAGTGATATCTATACTACAGTGGAAATGGCAAGCTACTGGGTTCAATTAAAAAAAGACAATTAGCAATGGCTAGAAGAATATTGTGTGAAACCTGAAAATCAGTTGATTTAACAAGGAGGGCCTCATTTCAGTGAAGGTGGCGTATGTGCAATGATACCATCAAAAGGTAGGCTCTGAAACAGTGTGCGTTCTCTTCTGTTGACCCCATAAATTTGCTAGCATCTGGTATGCAAAGCTTTCAACTGGTATCACTTGCATCTCCAAGCTGTTTCAAAAAAATAAAATGTTGTTTGCAAAACAATATATATATATATATATATATATAATGCCAATTATCTAAGGCCAAAATAATTACATTTACCGTTTTAAGAAATAGTCTCATCTCATTTCATGTAAACATCAGCAAATTACTCTATAGAAATTATCCTAATTTAAATTCCAAATTAATAGGCATCAAGAGCTAGATTGTCCCACATTGAATAGTTTAATTGAATATTGCACAAAAAAGAATCTTAAAGAGTGGTTATTCTTTTTTTAAACTTGACACAATGGCTTTCTATAATTTGAATTAATTGCTATTTTTTGTGGATTTCTCATTTCTTGATTGAGTTTTCTTGAAACAATAGTACTGAATGGGTATATTTTACACTCTCATCAATATTAGTGTGACTTGATTCATTTTCTGTCATTATTTATTTAGAATTTTAAATGCTGATTATTTGATGTGGCTCTAGCTTAAGGATATTCAAATGTGTACAACTTCTCCTTGACAAGTTTCCATGAATCAAGGGGTATTTAGAAGAAAATTTATCCATTTGGTACAGACGTGGCAGTGTGGTAAGAAGTTTGGTTTCTAGCCACATGGTCCTGAGCTTAGTCCTACTGTGTGGCACCTTGAGCAAATGTCTTCTACAACAGCCTTGGGCCGATCAAGCCTTGTGAGTGGATCTGGTAGATCGAAACTGAATGAAACCCATTTTATATATATATATATATATTATATATAGTGAGAGAGAGAGAGAGAGAGGGGGAGAGAGAGAGAGAGAGATAGAGAGAGAGAGAGTAAAAATTTTATACTAACATAATGTGGCAGTCGAATGTTACTGTTATTTAGCCCTAGGAAACAGCGTCTCCAGCTGGCTATATGACACACTATCTGTGTGTTGCATTCGACTGCCACATTATGTTGGCAAATAATCTTTACTCTAGAGCACTGTTACTGTATGTCTCTCATTGAGAGATTTACAAATAGTAATTTTCTGTTTCAGATACATATATATATAGTGTGTGTGTGTGTGTGTGTGTGTGTGTGTGTGTTTGGCACCCACCACTGCTGGACAACAGATGTTGGTGTGTTTACATCCTTGTAACCTAGCAGTTTGGCAAAAGAGACCGAATAAAAGATGAAAAATTCCTTTCCAGAACATTTGCTGTAAAGAACCAATCAAGGATTATAAATTGAAAGTGTTACTTTCCTAAATTATTATTAATGTTTTGGCTTTTCTTTTTTTTGTCAGTGTTGTCATCATTGCAATACTTACATTTGTTGTCGGTGTCTACAGACGTGATGTCATCATAACCATTGTTGTCAACATCATCCACATTGTTTATTCTTTACTAGTGAGGCACTTTATTCAATTGGTCTTCACATGACAAACCAGCAAACCGTGGCACATTCTTTTTATGCAGGACATAAGCAAATATCACTACTGTTCAGTTGATGTCAATGTAAAACACACTCAGAGACAATGCACACATGCATGCATATATGCTTATATACACACATACACATATGATTTTAGTTTCTGTACATTTCATTTTTTTCTTCTACTAAATTTCATTCACAACTCAAAGCTATAGCAGAATAAACTTGCCCAATGTGCTATGCTGTGAGATTAAAAAATTAGAATCATAAGGTTGAATACAAACTACTGAACCTATCCTTCATGCTTACATGTTTCATATTAGTGTTTTGTAGTGTTGTAATGACTTCTTGTAAATGTACTGTTAACTGGAAGAAAAGTGTTGTACTTAGTTGAGTATCCAACACAGTCATCTTATTTCAATATCAACATTTGTATTGCGTATGGACGAGGACAGCTGTGTAAAGAAGTGCTGATCTCTAACTATGGGAGGAGCCTGTGGTAGACGTAGCCTCAGGAAGACATGGGACAATGTGGTGAAGTATGAACTTCGAACTTTGGGTCTCACAGAGGCAATCACTCGTGACCAAGACCTTTGGCGATATGCTGTGACTGAGAAGACCTGTCAAGCCAAGTGAAATCATACTTGTGGCTGATGCTGGTGTCACGTAACTGGCACACATGCTAGTGGAATGTAAAAAGCACATTTTGAATGTTGGGCCTCACAGCAGCAAAGTGGATGAGCTCCTTTTGAGTGCTGAGCTTCACGGAGGCAATGACCAAGACCTTTGGTAATATATTGTGCTTGAGAAGAAGACCCATCAAGGTGAGCGTAATCGCAGTCGTGGAAGATATTGGTCTCATGCAAAATGCAGCCATGCCAGTGGCACGTAAAAGCACCCATTACACTCTCAGATTGGTTGGCATTAGGAAAGGCATCCAACCATAGAAACCATATTCGCTGGACACTGCCCCATCTGATTATCATTTATTCTGCTGTCTTCAAAACCATTTGGATAGAAAAGATATCCATTCTCTAGACAAAGAATATTTTCGATCTCAGCAAAAACAATATCTTCATACTACAGTTTCTGGGTTATGCAAATATTGCTTTGTGCTGAGTGGGGACATTGAACTCCCTTGTTCAAAAAAATATAAGGACACAAATAATGTGTTATATAGCCAGCAGGAGACAATATTTCCTGGAGCTCAATAACAGTAACATTCATCCCGACCAGGATTACGACATTATGTTGGCAAATAATCTTTACTTTAGACTACCGTTTCTGAATGTCTCTCATTGAGAGATTTAGAAATTATTATTTTTTTCTATACACACATATGTTTACTATGTTTAAAGTTGTCAAAAGGCCACTGAGATTTAAATGCTGTGGTCCTAGACATATCACATCTGGTGGTGAAGGGCAGACTCTCTCCTTCTCCCAGACATTTCTACATGGTATAAGTTTATAGTAAATGTTTTTAAATCTGTTATTACGTAACTCTGACCATGTGAAATTATATGACTTACTTTGGATGCATATAAGATTAAACTTCTAAATGTTCATACATATGTTTGTATGTACATACATATGTATGCACATCTTACATGGGCATTAAATATACCTTTTAATTTCAGTCTCAATGAAATCATGAATAAATACATATACAAACAGAAACTGTATGCAAAGCTATACAGAACTGCTATGCATGGACATAAAACTGGGGAAAAGTTTAAAATATATTCAGAAGACTTAGTAGAACCTATAACTATTATATCCACCATTGTAATTAGATCCAACTTGATTATTTCAGTGTAAAAGAAAGCTAAACCAAATAGAATGAATTTAATTACTATTGACTGACCTAAAAATAAAATGGTAGATGGGTGGAACTTGCATGGCTCAAAGTTTTTTAATGTTCATTTCTTTTGTTTTTTACAGGATCTGTGATTTTTCTTACACAGATTATAAGAAATATTCTTTGATTCTCAGCACGTTCATTGCAAACTGTAATAGCAAGAAAGAGAAACTAGTTGTTGAATGGGTCTCAGTCTATTTTATGCTATAAATTCAATGAGTTGGTGCCACCGTTTGGGATCGAAGTAATGTGTGATTGATGGTTTTTCACCAAATCAAATGTGCTTTGCATTGTAATCAGAAATTAGTGTGAAAAATCTCCATATAAGTCATATCTCACACACTTACATGATAATTCTTTGCATGGTATTTTCACTGAAGGTACATACATTCACAGATAATAGACCTGTGCATATATGCATGTGCATCTTTGTCAGTATGTGTATATATGTGTGTGTGTGTGTGTGTGTGTGTGTATTTATATATATATGTATTTATATATATGTATATATATA
>NC_068984.1:30791567-30792357 GCF_001194135.2 Octopus bimaculoides
CCTCTCTCTCTCTCACACATACACAAGCACAAACATACTAGCAGTTACATTCTGCTTAAGTTGCATTCGTATACATGACTGATAAGTTTTGCATGCAATGAGCCTTAATCGTTTTATCAAAAATATACTATTATACAATATTTCATTTGAAATCCATTTAAAAATGTGATAGCATTTTTGAGATCTTCTCTTTGTCATTTCAAAATTGCAAATATTTCTTCTTATTCTCATTAGTTTACTAACTTTGTGGTAGTGTGTGTGTGTTTAGATGTTTTAAAGAGAAGAGAATCAAATACAATGTTATAGCTGAGCATAAAAAAAATCTCAAAATCTAAAAGCCAATTTTTAGAGAAATATTTTTGTTTGCAATTTTTATACTATGTTATGTTTATTTATAATTATTTCCTATTTAAAGGAAAAGAATACAATTTTTAGATAATCATAGAATATGGAAAACAATTTTTGCTTTTAAGCTGTTTGTAGTCATGTTATCTATTAGCTGAGCAAATATATTTTTCCTCAGTATAAGAATGTAAAAGAAAAGAAAAATAAATAAATAAATAGATAAATAAATAAACCAGAAATTAGTCTTTTCATTCTGATCAAAACAATAACAATTTTGAATAGTTAATGGATGAAATTGAAATACTAATTTCTTTCTTAGGCAAAACAAAGCAAAACATAATCAATTGATTATATATATAAATTAAGCTGATATATAAATTATCGAGGAATGTAAAGCAAAATTTCCTCCATCAGTCTATGTTGTTCTGCACACACACATACACAC
>NC_068984.1:30792662-30808595 GCF_001194135.2 Octopus bimaculoides
AACCAGATGTTCTTATTCAGATGGTGTTAATGAAATCTATCTTCCAAGAAAATATTTGTAGTATTTTGAAAATGCTTTGCTGTATTCAGTTGCAACTCTATATGTCTTACTTTTGAATCCTGCAATTAAGAATGTTATCTATTATTGATCCAGGTTCCATGAATTTAGTATCAGAGTACAAGTAAAGCCCTGGGATTGGCATAAACCCCTATACTCATCTGATTTCTTATGCCAACATAATTAACAACACTGTCTGAGCATGTTCATTGCCAGAGCAGCTGTCTGGCTTCCATGCTAGTGGCCCGTAAGCACCATTTGAGCGTAATCATTACCAGCGATGCCTTCTAGCACTTGTGCTGGTAGCACGTTAGAAAATCATTCGAGTGAGGTCGTTGTCAGTGCTGCTGGACTGGCTCCCGTGCAGGTGGCATGTAAAAAACACCATTTTGAGTATGGCCTTTGCCAGTACCATGTAACTGGCCCTCGTGCCGGTGGCACGTAAAATCACCCACTACACTCTCGGAGTGTTTGGCGTTAGGAAGGGCATCCAGCTGTAGAAACTCTGCCAGATCAGATTGGAGCCTGGTGCAGCCTTCTGGTTTGCCAGTCCTCAGTCAAATCGTCCAACCCATGCTAGCATGGAAGGCAGACGTTAAACGGTGATTATGATGATGACGATATCAATATAAGGTATGAATGTTTGATTAGATCTTTTCAAGTTTAGAATGTACAAGGGAGAGATAGTGAAGGAATTCAAGAGAGATATAAATTTGTACAGAGAAAGACAAAAAGAAAAAGAAACTGAGAGAGAGTGAGAGAAAAAGGCAGACAGAAAGCAATAGAGAAAGAGAGGAATGGGACAGAAGACCAAAAGTTATACAAGGTATCTAGTGCAGAAATATGGAGGTTTAAATATATGTAGGTGATAGTACAATGAGAAATACATACAAGTAGCTTAAGTCAATAGGTTTGAAGGATTTATCACTGTTGTTGTTGATATTTGCCTTCATTCCAGCACTGATTGAGCCAACCTCTAATGAAATCTATTCCAGACATCACAGTAAGTTCTTTTATATATATAAGATTACATTGTTGAAAATATCTTTCCCTTCTTATGTGATAGATTCTGATGTCAGGGAGAAGAGGTCGCTATTTCTAGCAAGTTGAGCAAGTGTGTAGGAAGTCCCTCATAAGTTTGAGAAACTATTGTCACCATCATCATTATCCTTGTTTTCTCTTTTTTTGTTGTATTCCAGAATTTATTTGCATGCACAATGTTATGTCCCTGTGATATATTTCTCAGAAATAGATGATGATGATGATGATGAGGAGGAGGAGGAGGACTTTGATTGGTATAAATTTAGAAGTTCACTGGGGAGCAAACATAGTTGATTGAACTCCAATAAATACTTCAAATATTACAAAACCTAAAAGTCTGGAAATTAGACTTGGCTTAAATGTGTTTTGGTATCAAAGCATAAAATTGACCAAATTATATACTAATAAGCATTTAGTCTGATGTTCTACAATTTCTGTCACTCCAGTAATTATATTAATGATTATAATAATATTGTAAATCATTTTTACATTGGAGTTAAATCTTCAAAACTTTATTTTTCAAGAGTTTAAGCAATGCAGACAAAAGTATTTTAACCAGAAACTAAAATGAAGCTGAAATCTTTGGATCTCAAATTGCTTTACTTCATAAAATTTTCCCTTGTTTCCAACTAACATTTGAGTATTTATCTGCATAAGAGGACTGGAGTAATGAGTCATATCACTCAGTAGTTCCATAATGTATATTGTGCAACATTTTTCTTTAAAGTATTGTATCCTGACTACAAATGAGCATTAATTACCATTTTCTCTCTTGTGATATAAAAAATTGATATCAGAGATATTCAGCCAACATCGCACAGCTATCTATCTCAACAATTCATGTTCTCTTAGCAGTGATTGGATTATTCATTCGTTAACTGTGGTCAAACAAGATCAATGTGAAATAACGAAGCTAGCTGATTCTCTATAGAATAAATAACTACGTATATAAATATGTGATTATGCTTCAGATCTTCAAATGAGTGATTGATACGCAGATATCTGAAAGAGTAGCCATTATCTTCCAAATCTCTGTGATTCTAGGCTTCAATCTTAAGATGAGGTGAGCTGGTTATGAATATAAACTTTTCAGTGCTGCTAACAAAACAACAATAATTGTAAATCCATCAGTCTGCTCTTATATGCAATGCAGTATCTTCTCCATGACCTTCACAGTTCTTTCACTCACTTGCTTAGTATTTTAATGATTAGGTCACTGATCTGTTAATATTTTCTATATTATCTATCTTTTTCTGAAACATGCACATGTTTACAGAGGCAAACACAGTCAATCATAACCTTCTGTATGCAATCATTCAAATTTCTTAGGTAACTCAGAATATTTTTAAACATCTTGTAAGAGACAGATAGCAATTTTATGCTCCATACCACATGTCATTCTCAGCCAAATTTGGTTCTATATTATGAATAGAAATATGAATGTTTCCATAGAAAATTATTGTTATTCCTTTGTTTATTTTTACTTTCATTTGATGTAGACTGAAGTAAATGGCTATCAATTTTATAAGAATTTTACAAAAGAAAGTAATTACAGAATTAGTTATTCAACATTTTACAAGTTTCACATCTTGTAATTTATATCTGAGGATTTGTTAAGTACCAGCAGATTATTAAAATTAATAATCAAACATTATGCATGTTTTAATGCACTGAAATTTGTAGGCTACTTGGAAGTATTTGTTTTATTCTCTTCATATAATAAATTAGTTGTAACCAGCAAACAGTAGCAATAGCTACTCACAACTTCTGTATAGTCACTAGAATATCCCCACCAAAACTCCTTATCTACTTTAAAATAAAATCTCATCTCCTATGTGGAAAATCTTTTACAAACCTTATTATAAAAGAAAGATGGTTATAGGAAAAAATCATTCGTTGACTGTTAGATTCAATTAATTATCAATGAAACAAAGATTTCTTAAACAGGTTTAACTGTGGTAACAAATATCAACAACATTTAATAGGCTTATAAATTGATTCTAGTTTGGCTTACACTAGGCAATTTAGAATAATCTAAAATGCGTTTATCACAGTAATTATGCCAAAAGACCATTAATGTTTAGGCTTAGCATACATCAAATAGGTTATATTCTTGTACTCACTAATTTTACAAGCTATCATGCACAGATTTAGTTGTTCAGTCACCATAATCCTTGATGACAGATAGTTAAGGATGTTGTCACTCATTTTGCCAATTAGAAGTTGTCACTTAGAAAACATTGAAATATTATTTAAAGAATACTTATATATGTATAAAATAACTGTGTAAGAGTTGTCAAATATCATAATAATAAAATAATAATAATAAAACCCAACAAAATTTATAAAAATATTCTTAAATTTAAGGCGGTTATATTTTGTAATAATAGGTAGGAGGTAGCGATTTTCTTCACTGCTTCAGTGAGTGATGACCTTGCCTGACATGAGTCCCAGGCTCAGTTGGCTCTGGCTGACAGTACCTGGTATGGGCCGCTATCCAGGGTTACAGAAAGGAGACAACCTTCAAAGAAATCTGGAGTGGAGCCCCATAGGTGGTTTAGTGTTTGACACCACACTCTTCCGGCAGCTCCTGCAACCAAGCTGGTGCATTCCTTTGGACTATGTCAGCAAGGTCGAGAGAGGAATCCTGACGATTGGGCTACCCAAGATTTTCTTACATCTAGCCCAGGCCTGCGCAAAACTGGAGAGGAAACTGGAGAGGACATGAAATGTAAAAACCAGACTGGATTAGTTTAAATGCAACTCCATTATCTCCCAAGACAAAAGGATGCCAACAACAACAATTTTGTAATATGAGTTTAACCATTCTCTTTTTTCTTAATAAAATTTCTTTGTATTTTAATTTACAAAATCTTTTACTGAACTGTTTCAGAATAAGAATATGAATCTTTTTCTTCTAAAGGAACAGAAAAATAAATCGTTATTAGGTAATGTTCTAAAATACATTGTACCAAGATGTAACAGAAGTGATTGAGAATGTAAACGTCAGTTTTAATAGCATTTTGTTTTGATCACATCATCAAGCAAATCGTACAGATAGTTAATGACTTAAACATTCAAAATTGTCTTAGAATTATACTTTGCTTAAAAAACATCTAAACTTTATGAAATGCAACAATTTATGCATATTCTTTTCAATCCTCAGTAAGGAGACTTGCTTATTCTCCTCTGAAAAACTCTACCTTAGACAATGTTATGATTTGATACTCAGAGGATTTAAAGATTTTCAAAGTTCAAGACCAAAATAGCCTAATGATCATAAACCATTTTTTATATGTGCCAAAGCAATGTACAAGAACTGATTGTTACTTCATGTTCCATGGAATTAAGTGGTTAGAAATAAATATTTCCCCCAGTAGAATTCATATTTATTACTGGTATTGTACTTGAATAATCTGAAGGTATTTTGTAACCTTAGTTAACTAAGCCAATATCATTGACGTGTATTGTCTAATTACACAACAAATCTGTGATATGGTAACCCAAAATTTAACCTTCCCAAAGCTTTCACTTTCTATTTGCTTGTTGTTAATTTGCACCAAGTCAGCTCTTGACAGACAGGCCTAAGCGTCTCTAGCTATGATCATTCTACCATTGTTTCTAGACGTATCATTCCTTGGACAATTTGTTGGCTTTTCTTTTTCAGACTGTATGGAATTTTTTGAGTGAAATTTAGTTTCTATTTCTTGCAGCTCAGGCATCCCTGTAGAAGTTGTTTCATAGGTACATGGATTATTGTTATGGTTGTTTAGCTTCTGTCAGTTTTCATCACTTGACAACCAATGTTGGAGCGTCTACGTCCCCATGGCAACAGAGACCAATAGAATAAGTACTAAGCTTACAAAAAATAAGTTCTGGGGTCGATTTGTTTTTACTAAAGGCGGTGCTCCAGTATGGCTGCAGTCAAATGACTGAAACAAATAAAAGAGTAAAAGAGTAAAGAGAATACATAAATTGCTTTATGAATATGCATATATGAATTGTAAGCATTCCACTAATAGTCTCTATGTCTCTGTTATTGTTAAATTTATATAAAGTTTAATAAACATGCTTGATAACAGCATGTTGATTAAACTTTTTATAACCATTCTGTAAGTTTCTTTAAGATGATTGGTTTTTAAAGAATTTTGCTAACTAGACAGTCTAATTACATCTTAAGATACTCCAGTTGTATTTCAGTTAGTTTTTGTGGCTTATGGGAGAATACATTAAACATATGAAGGGTTTTGAACATTTGGAGCAATTCATCAACTTTGTTATTTTAAATGCTAGTCTAAAAGACAGTTTTATCTATGTTCATCATAACTTTCACAAATTGTCTTTCATTTTAATGGTACATTTTAAATACGTTTCCCTCTAAGTACCTTTTATTAAATTTCATCAAATTGCCTTTGGCCTAATTTTAGCTTGTATACTATTTATTACCACTTCATTGCACTTTATGTGTCACAACAAAGATATATGAGACACATGCCATGAATCTCTCAGAGCCTTTCTTACTGATTACTTTTTCTCCACTCGTTTCCACTTAAATTCATTTTGCACATACAGTGTACCATAGAAAACTAATTCTTCTCCATTCATTATGGATCTTTACTTTACATTTTTTTTATCACTACTGTAGATCATCATACGTGTGACACATACATATCAGGAAAGAAGCAAATTTTCTATTTCGTGCTACAGAAGCCCTAAAACATCTGAAGTACTGTTGTACCCATCTCCAACTCACACACACATACACATACTGATGCACATGTGTATACATACTCAATCCTCTCATCACTTTTACATGTGAAACAATATACTATGATTAATATGAAGTGAAAAGAGCCTCTGTTATTGATATTCAGCTTATAGTAGTAGAGTGATTAATAAAATAAACCACGAGACTTCACTGCCTTTAACATTATTCCTCTATTCTGAATTCATATCATACTGAACTTTACTCCATTTTTGACATCTCTGCCTCCTGTAGGTCCATAAGATAGATACTAGTTATGGACAGTTGTTGAATCAGCCAATTATACTTCCTTTCACTTAAAAATTATTAGTCTTCTATCAATGTAAGAATAATCTTGACTTCAAATTTTTTCTGATGTTGTCTTTTTCATTCATCTTTACAGAATTGATAAAATACAAATCGTTTAAGTACTAGGGACTGATTAAATCAACTACACAACATAACTCCACCAAATAAATTATAGGTTTCCTGCTATCTATTAAAGAAATCAATATTCCCAAGAAATTTATTCATTCTTTAAATGCACTTTTTCAACTTTCAGTTTCGTTGGTGTTCTGTCTAACCGATCTTGAACCTATAAAATTTTCAAAAAATATATATAATGGTATAAAAATAATATTTCTTCAAGATTACTATGTGATTCATATATTTTTCTTCTAGTTGTATATTCTTTTATGGGTTTCAGTTATTAGAATGCCACCATACTGCGGTACTACATTTATGGGTTTAGTTCATTATTTTAACTCGAATACCCAGAGCTTATTTCAGATTGGTACTTATTTTATTGATATGCCTCTAATATGTAAGACTATTATAATTAGAATAAGATATATTTGAATTTTGATAAGTGACAATGTTCTTTCAATGTCTTGTAAAATTGAAGTTTTATGTATATAATTTATAATGAGATGATCTTCATATATTTTTGTAGTTAAGTTGCTGTATAAAATCATGCCTGCCCTTTATGACTACTTATTCATTGCAGTTTCTCAAAGACTGTGCTTGAGTAAGAAACTTCTTTATATCATGCTAGAAATTTACTATTATTAATACAGTGAAATTTTATCTCACATCACACATTTCATGTGACATAATCATCACCCTCATCACTTCTCATTCATTTTTCAATGCTTGCATAAATTAGACAGGATTTTACCAGCATGAATTTGACACTTGTCACAGTCATTCATCATATTTGTGAGGCTCAGCAACCTGAGATAAGTTTTCATCTCTTCTGCCCTAGTCTTCTCTAGTTTTTCTCTTCGAAAATTCCTTCTACATGCATTACTTAAAATGCAAAGATGATACAATGGCATGAATAAGTAATTGAAAGTTGATAGAAGGACCATGCTGAATGAAGATATACACTTTCAAAGGAATTCTGATTCAGTCACATTTTGGAACTTGTATACTCTTTTACTCTTTTACTCACTTCACAGTCATTGGACTGTAGCCACCCTGGAGTACTGCCTTGAAATGATTATCAAACGAATAGTGCTTGTTTTTAAGATAGGTATTTATTTTGTTTGACTTGTTTTGCCAGACTGTTAAGTCACAGGGATATAAACAAAACAATGACAGTTGTCAAACAGTACAACACAATCACAAAGACACGTATATACCTACATATCTACATTGGCAATGGACTTTCACACGGTTTCTATGTATCAAGTTGATTACATCAACCCTCCCAGTGCTCAAATGGTACTTATTTTATCGACCCCAAAAAGGATAAAAGGCAAAGTAACCTCAGTGGAGTTTGAACTCAGAACATAAATTTGGATGAAATACCACTAAGCATTTTGCCTGGAATGCTAACAATTTTCCCAGCTTGCTACCTTTATAATAAAATATTAAAGTAATGATCTTGTCAGTCATGTACTGAGGGTAAATTTTTTTCTAATGATTCATGATCTTGTATTCCAATCTAACATTTATTTGAAAGATATTTTTTTATTTGTATGTTAAAAATATATTTCTTTTTCTCCAGATTCTCCACATTAGTTTATTTGATTTCTTGAACTATCACTCTTCCATTATTTTATTTTCTGAATATAATATCATGATATATAATGATGAAATATTTTAAGATTTAAAAACATTTAATAGTGGTCTGTTTGTGTATGATTAACTAAAATATTCACTGCTTCAACTTTCCAAAATCAATTATTTTCAAAGTACTGATTATATTCATATCATGTCATTGGGAATTTCTTTAATGATAATTTATTGTGGTGATATGATAACAAATCCATAATTCTGATGACCAATAAATCTTGTAATTCTGTTATTTGATCATTTTAAAAACATTTGTTCTTTTGCCCAAGAACTTAGTTAAAACATTAAGAATTTTGTTTTTCACTTAATACTAATGTTCAAGCTATGTGACCAACACTAATTAACTTGGAAAAAACAGTAATTAAAAAATATTGACATGGATTTATGCTTTATTTTATTTTCATCATTATAGCTATTTAATTCTTCTACATATATGAGTGAACATGTTATGTGTGTGTGTGCATGCTCATGGACACGTGTGTGTAATGTGTGGGTTGAGGAAGAGAGAAAATGTATTTCTTTTATATGTGGCTGTGTCCTGAGAAACAATTGTGCATGTTATATCAATTCTTTATAGCTCAGAAGTTCACCAGTCCTTATTTTAATGATCTCTGAAGGATGACGAGCAAAGTGAATCTGGTATGATTTGAACTAAGAACGTACAGAGATAAAAAAATGCAGTAAGTCCTTCCTTGGAAAATATAACAATATCCTAGACATGACTGAAATAACAAACTGTTTATTGTAGGCTTGATGATAAAGCTAATGGAAGGAAAAGTGTATTGCAAACTTTTAACTAAGGAATATAACATTTAAATGCTTTAACATTGACATCAACAACAACTGTAACAGGTGCAAAAAGAAAAAAGTGAAAATATGAATATTCATTATAATAGTGGTATATATATATATATATATATATATATATATATATATATATATATATATGTATGTGTATTTGTGTGTCTGTGTTTGTCCCCCGCTATTGCTTGACAACCGATGCTGGTGTGTTTACGTCTCCGTAACTTAGCGGTTTGGCAAAAAGAGACCGATAGTAGAATAAGTACTAGGCTTCCAAAGAATAAGTCCTGGAGTCAATTTGTTTGACTAAAGGCCGTGCTCCAGCATGGCCACAGTCAAATGACTGAAACAAGTAAAAGAGTAAAAGAGTAAAGAGAGTAGTAATAAGAACCACAACAGTTGCAAAAATAACTGAATAAAATGATCTTGATAAATACTGTAATTCCAGACAAATAAAAGTGTAAGGGGCACACAAATTTAAATGAGATGGCAAGCATCTTTGTAAATCACATTAAAACATGGATAAAGAGTAAACTATTCCCAAATCATGTTATGACAGTGTACTACACTGCTTTGACTGAATTGCCTAGTTTGAACATCTGATGTGAACAGAATGATGAATCCAGTCCTCCAGTATTTAGTCAGTATCTGTAGATCTCCTATTCGCTATATGTTGTTCTATCTTTTTATCTCAGCATTTATTAGTGCCATCCCTTTTCTTTGTGTGCAGTACAATAATGTATTGATACCATTATAATGAATATAAATATTTTAAAATTGGGTAAATATGGAGGCTTGTATTTTTATATAGAATTGATATCAACATATTACTGATGTATTAATGATCATGTTTGTGCTTACACATCACACATGGATGGCTGCATATATGTAAATTTTCAAAGTATACACATCAGCACATGCTTAGATATAACATAGAAACACACTCATCATAGGTCCGGTCACACTTAAATGCACATGTATTTATACCTGTCGATAGATATGCATGTGTACACATTTGGAGACCGAAGCACACATTATTCACACAGTTGAATAACAATGCACACAAACACACACACACATTCTTTCATATATGCTTTAATATGTCTAGCTTACACTTACAACATAGAAGCACATATATACATACTTATTCCGAAGCACCAATATGTTCATTCAGTTACACACTGACATATACACTGGATTTATAAGCTCTGTTGAAGCAAAACAGTAGACAGTCTGAAAGAATAAATAATGTATCAGAGTATTTGATATTACAGATTAATTGCTAAGCTTTCTAAATAAAAGCTTTCCACACAACATAATGGAGAATTTTCCAGGTGTTCTTTCTACCAAGTTCTGTATTCGTTTGCAATGAGCAAATAAATAAAAGGAAATGTAAATGAATAAAAAAAATAGTCAAACAAACATTGTAGTGTGATGAGATATTTTTTTAATCACTATGTTGCTTTTTTTATGTTGGTTGTTGGGGCCTTAATATTTTCCTCATTGCTGTATTTGCTGAAAGAAGGTAGCCAGTTTAGATCTGATGAAATTTATTAAAATTTCAACTACTATTAATTTATTGACACAAACAAAGGAATGAAGAGTGGTCTGATTGTTACAAATATTTTTATCTACTCGAGGCACAAGGCCCGAAATTTTGGGGGAGGGGGGCCAGTTGATTAGATGAACCTCAGTACGCAACTGGTACTTAATTTATCAACTCCGAAAGGATGAACCGATCAAACCCAAGAGGACGAAAGGGATTGTTACAAATATTATTGCTTAAGTTGAACAATACAAGGGGGTGCAGAAAAGTTCCTGACTTTGGATATAAGAAAATACAGGAGGATCAGTTAATTATAATTTTATTCAACATATTCCCCTCTCAGATATACACACTTATTGCAGCAATCCTCCACTTTTTTAAGCCTTGTAAAAGAATTTAGAAGGTTGGGCCTTCAACCAGACTTTTCATGATACACTTAAAGCCAGGAACTTTCCAGCACCCCCTCATATGTCTGAGTAATAATATCACTATTATTATCATTGGTTTAGTGTCCACTTCTTTATGTTGCTATATATTTCACTGATGTGGAAGGCAACATTTTCCATATGTATTCACTGAGCCATTTCACTTTTCTGAATTAATATGATATATTTTAGTTTCCTTTGATCAACATACAGCTAATTCTCTATTAAACTGTTTAGATTTTTCACTTTTTATCCACATCATCATCATTTAACGTCTGCTTTCCATGCTAGCATGGGTTGGACGATTTGACTGGAGACTGGCGTACCAGATGGCCACACCAGACTTCAATCTGATCTGGCAGAGTTTCTATAGCTGGATGCCCTTCTTAATGCCAACCACTCTGAGAGTGTAGTAGGTGCTTTTTTAAGTGCCACTGGCATGAGGGCCAGTCTGGCGGTACTGGCAACGGCCATGCTCAAATGGTGTTTTTGAGTGTGGCCCAACACAATTTGTTTATGATTTAACTCTTGAAATTTGGTTTCTACTATTGGTTGCATTTCTTAGTAAAGCTATTATAAGATTTTTCTTGTTTCTGATGGACAAATATGTTGGATGTTTGATACACAATTCATGTTTTGTCAGGGAGCATCTGAGACCTTGCAAGGGAATAGCTCTGTGGTCCGATGGGTCCTTGATTACAAATACTTCAAGATCATGAGCTACAGCACTTAACTGCTCATAGTTCCTTTAGTATATCTATGTACAACAGGAGTAAATTTCATATGCTTAACTGCCTGAAATTTCTCAACGGCTTCTGTGATCTCAATGTTTCTACTGAAATGGCTTTGTGCATGTGTGTGGCTTTTTACATGAGTTTAATTGTGGACATATATATATGTGTGTGCTTATATTTGTTTGTGTGGTGTGTGCTGTGGAGTGGAGTGTGCATGCGCATGTGTGTGTATGCATGTGTATGTGTGTGTATGTATGTGTGAGAGCGTTTAAATGAACACGTGAGTATAGGCATGACTGAATTCTTAAGAATTTTGCCTTGCAATCATGAGGTGTAGCCTTGGCTGAACTCAAACGTTTCAGGCAAAACTGGATAGACATAAACTGCATGGATACCTGTCAATTAGAATGTATCTGAAATTCAAAGACCCAGTTTTGTCACACCAATTCTACTTGGACATTATGGAAGCATTACACATGTTTATGGAATACACTGCTACTTATAAGTTTATTAAGTGATTTGACGTTAAATCTTTTTAAAGAGTGAGAATAGTTCTCAACAAAACTGATAGAGAATCCATTTACTTCACATTAAACGAATGTTCAATAAGAGAATGTATATGCTTGTTATATTTTTGTATTGTTATATCTTTATACAGTTACGTTTCAACATTTCAAGCTATGTTGTGATGTTTAAATTTAGCCTCAAATAGTTTGGAAATACAGAAATAAGTCTCCATAACTGTGTTTAGCTTTGTACAAATATTGTTTGGAGAAGTTTTTCTAAAATAGTTTCTGATATTTTAATAATCAGCACGTATGAGAATGAAGTTTTACTAACATAACAGATTCATTTAAGCTGTCCAAATATGAAATAAAGAGAGCAAAATGGAAAAGAAAATACCATTTTTTTTAGCTTTAGTATTAGATCATAGATTAAAATACTTCTACTAGCAAAACTGTATCACACTTTCATAGATACCTGTTCTATCTAATGTTATCAATTAGCATTTGGAAGTATCCTGGTATGAAATAATTATTTTATAGGAATATAATTAACTCAAAATTTATTAACTCTTTGGTTTTATGGCCTGTTATGCAGTAATTGTACCTTCATTTCATAAATATTATTCAAAATGTGTATAATCTTCTTTGCATATTAACAGGGTTATAAAATGAATGTAAAATATAAAAAGAACTAAATGCTACTTATTGTAACAGCAGCATCATTAATATGGAGAGCATTTAATGTGTTGTTTTGTCCTATCTCAAATGTACTTTTACTTCAACATAAAGGCCATTCCCTTAACAATGTAATTTAAGCATGTATCCCTATAATGATTAACACTTTTGGAGAATATAATGACATATTTTCAATTCTAAAACCTTTTATATCGATGAGATACTTTCACTATTGATTTGGAGCTGTTAGCAAGTTGTTGTGATAGAAACAATGCTTATAATGTCAATGGTTTTAATATGTATATACAAACACATGCACTCACACACAAACACACACATACATATGTATATATATATTTACACTCACAGGGATACACATATGTTCTTGATGATACTGTTGAGTGAACTACTTAGCAACAATATTATAGAAGGTTATCTGAAATTACTATTCATGTTTATGGGTTAACATTCATATTTATTTACACTGTACTGTTGCCTTCAATATTATGATTACAATGATAATGTGGTGGAGCAACAGAAAAGGCTGAGTGTTGAATAAGCCCTCTTGCAGGATTTGCTTATGACTCTCTGTGTCATTATTTCAATTTCAGCTAATGTCAACTTTGCTTTTAATTGCTCTGCTTGACCAGTAAATTAAGAACAAGTGAGGTCATTGTGATCTGCTGAAACCCCACTACCTAAATGTGAGGTCTTGTGTCCATTTTAGAAAGCAAATATTATGATAAACATCAATTCCACAGTCAGCAACATTACTATATGATCCATTATTTCACTTTACGCAAGTATCAACCTTACAATTTATGGATTTTGCTTCCAAATATTCTCACTGTCATTAACACACCTAAAATCCCTATGCCATTTACACATTCACACCACAATCATCTCTATTTAACATAGTATTGTCATGCCATCAATGAAAATATGATCACCAGAAATTGCAGTTAAATCTCCTTTAATGACACACTGCCATTTCTAATAAAGGGTACATTAGATAATATAGTCAGCAATACACTTTGTCTAAAAGTTTTATAGTTGGAATACTATTGAATGCATGTCTTTTTCATCAGGATTGACCTAGAGCTAAGCAATATGATGACATGATGACTGTAGTAATCAATGGAAATAATGTATCCTGGCTTTTCTTTGATGGTATATATAATTCCCTTCTATGTTATAAATAAACAAATGAATCCTTGGGACAGTGACAAAGTCTCTATGATATAGCTTGATTTATTAAACATAGTAGTTAAATCTCTCTCAAATCAAACCAGTCAAATCACTCTCAAATCAAATACAAATACATTAAACAATATAGTCCTAGATGCAGAATATCTGCAGAGAGTAGAGAATGGGTATTCATGATAGAAAAGCTTATCATTATGGTCTGCTTGACAAGGATGAAATATGAGAATATTTTATCTCTGTAACTGTAACATTAAGAGATCAAATTTCTAAACTCCTACCTTCTTTGTAACACATTTTATGACGACGTACTGGAGAAGTTGAAGTGATTTAAGACAGGTAATCAAAAATAAAGACTATAGATAAATTTTGTCATTCAATTTGTTTTGTGGTAAGAGTATTCCATCATTTAGAGAAATACCCCAAATTTGGCTCTCAGATCAAACAACATTTGAAACAAAACTTGAAGCTGCCACAAATATATACACATTCTCTTGTTCTCCTTACAACTAATGAAAGATTCTTTTCACCCACAATATCAGTTAAACGATTCAATCTGTGTTATAGTTTCTAAAATGTTTTCTCTAACTACATTCCTATGGTCTGATATTTTTCTTTTCTTGTATAAAATGTTAAATCCATCATCTCTTTAACTGAATTTCATTAGCACACTTCAGCTCATTAATCTTGTTTCATTATTTAATGGTAACATTATTCCTACTATTTATAATGTATTCTGGTATTCTTTTACTTGTTTTAATCATTTGACTGAACAAATTGACTCCAAGGCTTATTCTTTATAAGCCTAGTATTTATTCTATTGGTCACTTTTGCCGAACTGCTAAGTAACAGGGATGTAAATGCACCACACCAACATCAGTTGTCAAACAATGTTGGAGGACAAACAGAGACACACACACACACACATATATATATATATATATATATATATATATATATATATATATATATATATATAATATATATACACACACGCACACGATGGGCTTCTTTCAGTTTCTGTCAGCCAAATCCACTCACAAGTCTTTGGTTAGCCTGAGGCTACAGTAGAAGACACTTGCCTAAGGTGTCATGCAGTGGGCCTGAACCCAGAGCCATGTGGTTGGGAAGGAAACTTCTTACCACACAGCCATGCCTGTGTCTATATATCCATATACATGTTATAATAAGAATTATATTTAGTTGGACGTAAGCAATATCATAAAAACTATAACATTATGTAAAACAATTTTATGGTTGATTGGGATTGTGAAGTCCCTTTACTCTTGTTTCCTCAAGGACTACTTCATCTTTTCTATGTTGATGCTATGTAGAAATGCATCCCCAAGGTGCTAGAAAAGATTCTATGACGTGGGTGGTGATAGGAAGGATATTCAGCCAGAAAAACCAAGCGAAACGTCACATACAAGCATCAGTCTACTATGAGTCCAGTGGTTCCCAATAAGAAACAACTTGAACAATAATAAAAATAATAATAATAAAAATAATAATAATAATAATAATAATAATAATAATAATAATAATAATAATAATAATAATAATGGTGAAAAGATTAGAAAACGACAACACTCCCACAAAAAGCCTTCTTGGCAAGAGCGCATTCAACACCAAATTAAGCTACTTAGATCTGACATAGAATGTTTGAAAAACCTTAAATTTGATAAGAGTATCAAACCTACAAAGACCCAAAAATTAAAGAAAAAATATAATGTGAAAACCATAGTTGACGTTGATACCACCATAGAAACCATCAAGTAAAAGGTATGTGCTAAAGTTGCCTGTATAGCAAGGTATGAAAAGCGTGTTAGATTCTTCAGAGATAATAACATGTTCAAAAATAACCCCAAAAATTTCTACAGGAAGATAGGGAAAACACCAGTAACAATAAAGTCTGTCCCATCAAAAGAAGAAGTGCAAGAATTTTGGAATAAAATCTGGGCAGAAGATAAAACACACAATGAATTGATAGAATATCTACAGACCTAGACTCCTTAGAGGAGCAAAAGTGGGAGGGGGTCAAGGTAGAAGATATAAGATCTGCTCTCAGGAGGTCAAGCAAATGGAAGTCTCCAGGAAAGGATAAAATTCCTAACTTCTGGTT
>NC_068984.1:30810677-30815384 GCF_001194135.2 Octopus bimaculoides
AGATAATGCTCATGGGAACTGCCCATATCCTACGTAAAATACTGTCTATGTGATCTCAAATTTTAAAACAAACACATAATTTTCTTATGGTTTCTTAAACATTCACTTGAACAAAACAGTACAAATCAAAATATATGGTACCCTAGGCATAACACCTACATGAACTTCTAACTTGTTGTCTCTTGAGGTCTCTGGGTGAGACTTGGATCCAACTTGTACAAATGCAAAACAAAAGTCAAACATAAAATAATAATAATAATAACATCGAAAAATACCTTAGGAATGAGAACCCAAGTTCGAAATTTCTCCAAGACACCTGAAGAAGGCTGGAGGGTGTATCAGCTGAAACGTGTTAAAAACAAACAAGATGAGGACAAATATCCGTTGAATGTAAATAATGTAAATAATGTACATAATGAACTTGAAAATTGATGAGCTGTCCAACCCAGGCCAGCATAGAAAATATGCATAAGATAATGTTAATGATATTGGTAATGATGATAACAATAATGATGTCAATGTCGACTATGATAGGCTGACAACCAAATGGATAAACAGACAGACAGACAGACAGATATTGCACTGAGGAAATGTACTGAATCACAATTACAATTCAGGTACATACACAGCACACATTTATCAGTTTACTATCAAAGGGATCCTAAGCATTACTTTTAATCTCATTGGTCAGTTTAATAAGGATTTTCTATTATTGAATTAAGGACATCTATCATTTAAATAGTGGCATTAAATCCATACGACTGAGTTTGCTGAAGTTTATTAATTGATTTACTTAGTTAAATATGTTTGTTAGTGGATGGTAACAAAGAAAATTAATGACATTGTATCGATGTTTTACTTTCTGAAAGAAAATGTGCACACACACACACATACATGCATGCACATACACACATACATATGTATATATCTCTATATCTATATTTATAAATGTGTGTTTGTGTGTGTGCTCATGTGTGAGTGTGTGTGCACATGTGTGTGTGTGTGTGTGTGTGTGTGTGGACTGATGGTTCAGAACTCTGTGTGACATTAGCTGTCATTTAATCAACGACACACATGCTATTCAAATCTTAACTTGGTTGATTTAATGACCTGAAGAACTAACCAATGATACTATATCTATAAATCTGTTGAATATTTTTTTAACATTTTACTAATTTGTACATCCACTTCTTGCTTATTCTAGCTGAGATTCACTGGCTTATTGCACTGCTATTTATTTTAGATTTGACAGCTCTTTCTGTTGTTAACTTATTAATTGTTACAAAAGAATATGCTTGAGGCTTAGTCAGTAAATTAACAAGCAATGTTATGTAATTGCTCAGATGCACAACACATCGACTTTAGAATATTCTGAACTTACAACATAATCAGTAGTCTTGGAGCTTATAGTTCTGTTACTTTTAAACATTATTTATCATTAATCTTTTATTCTCTCATTCTTCCACTGATTTCAGTTACCTGACTGCAGCTATGCAGGTGTATTGTACTTAATGATTTTATTCTAGTCATTACAAAATCACAGAAAGCAGTCGGAAAAAACTTTTTATACCCTAATATTTCCAGTGAAAATACCCTTTTACATGAAATATGAGCAAGAGAATGTGCTCAGATTTGTGGCAGTTGCAAATTTGTATGAAGTGGTTTAATCTGGCAGACAACCTTTATCTGAATCTCTGATAGTTGGAATAACTTTTGACGTTAAATATTTTTCATCTGGAGTTAACAAAACAGTATATGTACTTGGAAGCATCTTCTCTCAGTGAAAATTTTCCAATGAAATATTTTGTTCAACTATCCTTCTTCAATATATTCCTATGTATGTTAAAAAGGGAAAAATAACTACACTTCAAAATAATTCTAATCATCGTATTGTTTTACCATTCAATTTTCCATGCTAGCATGGATTAGATGAGTATATTACTGAAGCATTGTTTTTATAGCCAGAAGCTCTTCCTAAGGGTTCCATTATTGACATGTTTTTGAATTTGCAATAGATGACCTATTGATAACGAAAATATCAGTACTCACTAAATTTCTGAGAAGTGCAAATGTGAACAAACACATGGATACACATGTACTTTTACTCTCATCAAAACTTACATGCATATATAAACACACACATGCAAATATGTGTGTGTGAGAGAGAGAGTGTGTGTGTGTGTGTGTAATAATAATGACAAAAAATGTAAGTCAGAAGATGATTTAACAGATTCAGTAGTGGTCTACTTATTATTATAAGGAAAATCCTAATATTTGTAACTTATATTTCATATAAATAGACAAAGCTATAAGATATGAATGAACAAACTAGGAATACAAAAGACTGAGGATTTTGTAAAAATAAAAGCAATAAAAGCATTATTGTACATAGATGAAATATAAATATAATATACCTTTCTATTTTCCAGTTTAGTTTCTCAGAAATGGTTAAAATGATGTAATAGAAGTTATTCATAAAAACTATGATGCTTTGGGCTAGCTGATAGATTAATATATCTGATTATTGGCACAGAGGTCATGAAATCAAATCTTGCAGCTACCAAGGAATTGTAAATTGAGGCGAGACAAGTTTCTTTCTTATGTCCAACTATTTGATGATTGAGTGTTAGACTGCTATTGGGTACAGCATTTTACTGGAGAATGCTTGTTCCAAATAGACATGAAAGTATTGAAATATACAATATATCCTAACCTATGTTACCCCAAAGGAACAGATGATCGTTAAAAAACTACATAAAATACTGAAATGATTATTCCATATTATGGAAGACATCAATAACTCATGCTTACTTTGAAATGATTTATTGTAACAATTGTTAACCTCTGTACTCTTTTTCCTGGTTTAAATAGGATGAGGGAGGATTTGTCTTCTCTAGGAGACAAGATATTAGAATATCTCCAGTTTGTTTTTCAGAAAGGATGTTTATTATGTTTCCATGTTAGTGCACTGAGATAAATATCTTAAAGCCTGTACTCAAGGGGAAAATGTAATATCTGTTTTAAATGACAATTCAAGAATCTTCTAGCTTAGCAAAGTAGTTTCTCTCAACTAGCAGGCTGCTAAAGGAACTACTGCCATCTTAAAGATCTTACTTTGTCACTAAGGAATTTCAAGTTTGACCTTACAGTGTGGAAACTAAGGCAAGTATCTTCTACTGCACAATTGAATCAGCCAGACCTTTGTGAGTAAAATTTGCAAGAAAAATACTGTGTAAAAACCCATCACAGAGGTTATTTCTGTTTTTGAGAGGCAAACTTAATGTATTGCTTACTTTAATATTGTCAACTAGCCCTTTTTTGTATCCCAGCTATGTTTCTGGTTTTAGAAATACTTCTGCTCTTCATCTTACCAATCTTGGAGTTCCAGATGTGGGTCATGAGTGTTGCCCTTTTTTCTTCGGAGTGGCTGTGTGGTAAGTAGCTTGCATACCAACTACATGGTTCCGGGTTCAGTCCCACTGCGTGGCACCTTGGGCAAGTATCTTCTACTATAGCTTTGGGCTGACCAAAGCTTTGTGAGTGGATTTGGTAGACGGAAACTGAAAGAAGCCCGTCGTATATATGTATATGTATATATACGTGTGTGTGTGTTTGTATGTTTGTGTTTGTTCCTCCAGCATCGCTTGACAACCGATGCTGGTGTGTTTACGTCCCTTTAACCTAGCAGTTCAGCAAAAGAGACTGATAGAATAAGTACTAGGATTACAAA
Organism: Octopus bimaculoides; assembly: GCF_001194135.2. NCBI lineage: Eukaryota > Metazoa > Mollusca > Cephalopoda > Octopoda > Octopodidae > Octopus > Octopus bimaculoides. The sequence continues at coordinate 30,814,408 of NC_068984.1, forward strand.
GAATTAGTCCTGGGGTTGATTTTCTTGACTAAAGGCGATGCTCCATCATGGCCACAGTCAAATGACTGAAACAAGTAAAAGAGTAAGTAATATTTTCCCATAATTGCTTATCAGTTACCTTACCCAGTTGCAGCTACCTTTTGAATTTAACTTCATACTTGTATTTGTAGTTGTGAAGGTATGTGGCTTAGCTGTTATGGTAGTTAACTCATGATCTTAATGCCAAGAGTTCAATATCCAGCAGTGCATTGCAAACTTGAGCAAGGCACTTTACTTCATATTGCTCCAGTCCATTCAGATGGCAAAAATGAGTAGTACCTGTATTTCAAAGGGCCAGCCATGTGACATTCTGTGTAATACTGAATCTCCCTGTGAACTACACTGAGAGTATGTGTCTGGATTGCTCAGCTACTTGCATGTTAATTTCATGAGCAAGTTGATCCATTGATCAGATCAACTGGAACACTCCTTGTCATAACCAATGGAGTGCCAGTTAATAAAACAGATGCCATAGTCAGATTGAGGCTAGCAAGCTGAAACTTTGAAGTCACTTTCACCCCTCTTCTTACAAAAGCTTAATAGACATGTGCTCTGCAAAATATAATTTAATTCATTATTGCCCACAAGGGACAAACGAGGACAGACAAAGGGACTAAGTCGATTACATCAACCCCAGTACATAAGCGATACTTATTTAATCGACTCCAAAAGGATGAAAGGCAAAGTCGACCTCAGCGGAATTTGAACTTAGAACATAGTGGCAGACAAAATACCACTAAGCATTTCACACGGTGTGCTAATGATTCTACCAGCTCGCTGCCTTCTACAAAATAATATTGAGTAATTCATAAGGTTAATGTTAAATTGCTTTTATTATAACTTGACATAAAAACCAATATTAATATACATGCATACATACATAAATACACATATATATATATATATGTACATGTATATATATATATATATATATATAT
>NC_068984.1:30815716-30836001 GCF_001194135.2 Octopus bimaculoides
TATATATATATATATATATATATATGTATATATATTTAGATATTTATATATATAAACACACATACACATACACACACTTCTATATATACACATAAATTTTGCATTTTAGATGTATTGCTGCCAGTTTTTTTTTGTTTTTTCACACGATTTTTTTTTTAAAAACATTTCTATTTTCAGTCCATGCCATCAAGGACTTTACCGTTGTTCAGAGGAATTTCCTTCATTCACTTTGATAAACGTTCGTATTATTATGCTTATATTCTTCACAACTGTTGTTTCCATTGTGGGAAAAAACTTTATTTACATGATTTTTTCTTCACCTAATGTTGCATTTTTTTTATCAATCATATTTTTCCCTTTCATTCCCCAGCAACATTCTTTTTGTGACTATAGATCTGTTTTGTTAATTGAGGATGAAAATATATTATTGGCATATGCCTAATTATTTTGAAAGTCCAATTTTTAAGTGCCTGTGACACTACCACAATATTTAGTGTATATATTTGGTATGTATGCATGTATATATATATGTGTGTGTATGTATATATATATATATGCATACATACACACACACATACACATGCACGCACACACACGCACACATACATATATATATTATATATACACATGAATCTTTGTGAGTGTGTGCCTGTGTAATATACATACATTTATATATGTATATGCATATACATTTATATACACACACTAACATTCCTTTTATTAATGGCCTTCACTGATAAAAAGCAATGCAATAATAATAATAATAATAATAATAATAATAATAATAAGAAGAAGAAGAAGAAGAAGAAGAAGAAGAAGAAGAAGAAGAAGAAGAAGAAGAAGAAGAAGAAGAAGAAGAAGAAGAAGAAGAAGAAGAAGAAGAAGAAGAAGAAGAAGAAGAAGAAGAAGAAGAAGAAGAAGAAGAAGAAGAAGAAGAAGTAGACTTTTCACCAAATAACACAACATTCTTTACAATATAGATCTCGGTACATTTTCTGAAATCCTTTTGCTTTAATTATTTTCGTCTAATTTTTTTTTTTCTTCTTGCATTCATTTTTTTTTCTTGTGCAATGTGAGTTCATGTTGGTGCAGATTAATTTGTTTGTGAAGATCACTATTATACTCTTGCCTATAAGATTCAGCAGCTTCTGCACATAGACACTCACACATTTCTTTGTCCTGTCTCATTTCATTTCTACCTCTGTATCACTCCCTAAATTATAAAACTCACTGGTACATACATCTATATAGATAAGTATTTGGAATATCTTGCTTTGCGTATGTGTCCATGCATGTGCGTATACTAATATATATAAGTACTTGTTCGGAGACGCATCCATAAACTTAAACAGAAATGAATAATTTGAGTATATAGGCATTGGCTATAAAGGCATTGCTTTGCTTTTGACTTTGTGTCCATGATATCCCAAAGATGCTCCAATAGATATACCCTCATTTGAGCAATGCTTTGTGTGTGGAACCAGATGAGCTGAAACATCTGACACTGAATCACCTCCTCCAACACTCCCTCTGTTATAGCAAGACACCTGTTTCTGCTTCTCTGTCTCTTGGTTACACTCTAACCTTTCATCCTCTGACACAGGCTCCCTCCTCATATGCCCCTGCCTCTCTCAAATTCCTTGTCTTGCAAGTTAGTTGGAGATCTGCCAGTACTGGTGCCATGTAAAAAGCATCCACTTCACACTGTAAAGAGGTTGGCATTTGTCATCCAGCTGTAAAAATCATGCCAAAATTAACCTCACTTGTGCTAGTGCCATGTAAAAAGCACTGAATCCACTCTGCAGAGTGGTTGGTGTTAGGAAGGACATCGAGCCATAAAAAACCTGGGGTAGTCTTCTACCTGGCCAGCCCCTATCAACCATCCTTTCGATGCATGCATGGAAGACAGACATTATATATATATACATATATATAACTTGAGTAAAAATAAGCTAAGGAAAATAATGTAGAGTGACCAGTAACATGTATTTGAACAACTTAGACTAATACAGATATATCAAATACGATGCAACATAAATTTTTGATTTATGAAAATTCTGTCTCTAGAGAATGTACCTTTGACCCCCCCCCCTCCTTCAGTCATGAATGACCATGGAGTTGCACCTAGAGAGTTCCCAGCCAAGGCACAAGTCTGGGCAAGGTTGTTTATGGAAAGCCAGCAGTTGCCCATGCATACCAGCCTACTCTCTCCACACCACTGATGCTATCAAAGGGAAAGGGAGAGGTCAATACAGCTTGGAACCAGTAACATTGCAACTCATTTCTACAGCTGAGTGAACGGGGAAACTGATATGATGACTCTATACTAATAATAAGTGACAAGTTTATAATAAAATATTTTTCATTCTGTGGCTGTATAAAAAACCAGTTTCATGTATCATGTAGCCCATATTACATTATTTGAAGTAATCTTATAGTTTTAGTATCATTATTTTATTGACGGCTTTGTGTGATTTAAGGAACATTTTGCTGCTATTTCCAGCTGTTAAAATGATGTCATAAAAAGTCTCTTAATAAATTGCTATGGATACTGTTGACTGAGTTTGTCCTTTTCATTTAAGTGCACCATTTGATCATCATTGCAATATCCATCTTTCAATTTTCAGTCTATTTGGAATCTGTCAGCCACAATTTTATGCCTAGGAAGCCACTAAATCTCTCTCAATAAATCACTCAATCTCACTGCAATCTTTAAATAATGCAGTTTTTTCAATTGCATGAACTAAAAGTCAGAGGAACAGAAAGTGCAAGGAATATTAATGCAATGTATGGGGATCGCACAATAAGTATATGCCAATATCAGCGGTTGTTCCAGAAATTCCAAACTGGAAATTACAGCCTAGACAATGGACTTTGTCCTGGAAGATCTGTAGACCTCAATGAGGATGTCCTGCAAACCTTGGTGGAACAAAATTCAGTCATAACTGTCGAGGAACTAGCAGAGAAGCTTGGTTTTGGTTATTCAACCATTAATCAACATTGCGTGCCATCGGAAAAGTCTGCAAATTGGATCAATGGGTTCATCACAAACTTTCCAAATCTAATCACATGTAGAGAGTGAACGTGTGCTCTTTGTTGCTGTCACATCTCACGAGTGAACTTTTTTTTGACTGAATAGTGACTGGTGTCAAGAAAAGGGTTTGCTATAAAAATGTCAAGCACTGTAGACAGTGGGTAGGAAAAGAGAAACAGTGGCACTCCAGGCTAAAGAAGGTTTTCACCTATGTAAGGTGCTGTTATCTGTTTGGTGGGATGTGAAAGGCTTAGTCCACTTTGAACTTTTAAACCCAAACCAAACTCAGCCACATGCAGTGAGGATGACATTTCAAAGGCTGGAGAAGTTTGAATGGGAAACGATGTCCCACCCATCATGTTCAGCAGACATTGTCCCACCTGATTATTATTTATTCCACAGTCTTCAAAATCATTTTGACAGAAAAAATACAAATTTTTTTGATGAGGCCAGAACAGTACTAGAGGAATATTATTTTGTCGCAGACAAGTGAATTTTGGAAGAGGGGCCTTGCAAGTCAACCAGACAGATTGAAGAACATTGTAGAAAATTGAATTACATGCATAAATAAATAAAAAATGAGAGTATATTTTATATTAAAAATTACATGAAAAAATGAAAAAATTGATAATATAGTTTAGATTAAAAACGAACTTTGTTTATCTTAATTTTCGAAAATAACAGAAGTATACAAAAACCACATTATTTATAGGGTGACCCAATAGTTTATATAAAGATGTTACAACTAGTCTTAAGTCTGTATGCTCATTATTCTGGAGTTTATCCTAATTAATAAGGCACATAACTGATTGAAAGTGAAAGACTTCCCTGAACCAGTCTATCACAGGGTTAAACTGAAAGTTTTGCTGCTTTTAGCAATCAGTTTTAATTAAAATGATTGCAGTAACATTATAAAAATGAAGGCCCATTCTTTCAAGACAATATGAAGCTTTAAGTTTGGTATTGATATAATCATCACTGAGCTTTAAACATCAAGATGATATCACACCTCTGGACTTAACATAATATTTTGAACTCTAACTGCATAGAAGACATAAAAAGAAAGTCAAAAAATAAAGAAAACTCGAGCTCTCTGGTTATTGTGCTTGCGTTTTTCCATGTTTGGGAAAACCTGTCAAGCCAGGTGAAATTGTAGTCATGACTGATGCCAGTGTCACGTACAGAGCATCTGTGTAGGTGGCATGTAAAAAGCACCCTTCAAACTTTGGGCCTCACCGAGGCAGTGACAAGTGACCAAGACATTTGGCAGTATACTGTGCTTGAGAAGACCTGTCAAGCCAAATGAGATCGTAGTCATGGCCAAGGCCAGTGTTTTGTAACTGGCATCCATGTTGAAGGCATGTAAAAAGCACACACTACACTCTTGGAGTGGTTGGTGTTAGGAAGGACATGTAGAAACCATGCCAAATCAGATTTAAACCCGGTGCAGCTCCCCGCCTTACCCATGCCAGCATGGAAAACAGACGTTAAATGATGATGATGATGATGATTGTATTCAAAACTCAAATGATTTTATTTGGTTCACCGGCTTCGGTTGAACTTTGTCGTTAATAGAAGATAATTATCTGAGATTATTGTCTGCTATTTTATGTACACTCCTCATTGTGACAATATAATTTCAGGATGAATATTTAAATGAAATTATGGCTTCATGCTATATGTCTAATACATGCACCAATGAATTAAATTCAATAATCGTGTATGTAGGTAAGTTTTTCATTTATTTGTTTGGAATCAAGCACAAGTTATTGCCCTTAAGAAAAAACCTCAGATGACATTTAATATGTTCTTGAAAAACTCTGATTTATTCTGATTACTTCTAAGATTGTATTTAGATATTGCTATCGCATTTGAAGTAAAGTAAACAGTTTATCAAGCATGAGTGTCCCAGAAGTGATGATGTCACAAATGAGAGAACAGAAGAGGACCTCAGATTTGTTGATTACCACATTGATATCTAAAGGTCTCAGTTACATTTACATTTATATTGTTTATTTGAGAATATATGAGGCCCCATTGTGTTAGTGAGAAGAACTCATGATCAAAAGCTTGTGGATTTGATTCCTGGTCCAAGTGGCATGTTGTGTTCTGGGCAAATGTGTTACATTTCACATTGCTCCAGTCTAGTTAGTTAAGCATTTGTACCAGTCTAGTGATGATGCAGTTCTTTCTCGCCTCACCTGTCACCTCCTCAATGTTCCACTGAATCAAGGAATGGGAAGATCAAAGAAATGTCTGTTGACTCCCGACGACATATGTACCTGAAACAATTAGCGAACGCATGGCACATACTATCTGGGCATATTCACTTGCAAGTAATGGTTACTGTTTTTAAGTTCTTTTTTTCTTGCCTATTTATTTACATAAAAGTAAGCACAAACCCACATCAACTCAATCTAACTATAATCATGTCATCATTTTAAACTGGAGACTACATTTCATATAACATTGTTCTGAAATGATTGAGGTGTCATCTTGGAAGTACCATATACAGTGGCTACTCTAGATATGTAAGTATAGAGTTGTCACTCTAGTACACTTTAGCTTTATGTTACTAACAATTAAAGCTTACGAGTATAAATGCCAAGTCATAAGTTATTTATTGTTGAAGTGTTTCTGCATATTAGGATGGTGGTTTAAGCTTATTATTCACTCATTATTTTAAGGTGGCGAGCTGGCAGAAACGTTAGCATGCCAAGCAAAATGTTTAGTGATATTTCGTCTATCTTTATGTACTGAGTTCAAATTCCACTAAATCAGCTTTACCTTTCATCTTTTCAGGGTTGATAAATTAAGAATCAGTTGTATACTGGGGTCAATCTGATCGATTGCCCCCCCCCTCCCCACAAATTTCAGGCCTTGTTCCTAGAGTATAAAACATTATTTTTACGATGTTAAAATTTTGAAATGGATTGTTTGGCAAAAAGACACTTCTTGTTGATCAAGTGGAAGGTCAGCTCAGAGCATTTCCTGGTTCTCCCTGACTGGGGGATTTGGCCAGCTGTGTTAAATTGATAATCTTAATATCTAATTTTTAATATTTGGAATTATTTAGATACAGGAAAACATAAACCTGTTGAGTTTCTAGAGAGATACAAATTTGATGGAAATAATTCGATAAATACTTAAGATGCAGACACAGGGATAGAATGAAATAAGTCAGGTGAAATGATTCAGCTTTTGTAGAGAAAACATACAATCAGTAAGTTTTGAAAAGCAAAATCTATTCTAATAGTAATAGAGAAAGCAGAGAAAATACAGTTTGATATTGAATAAGTGGTTTGACTGTATTTGTGAGTCACAGTTTATTTATCAAAAGAAATGCGAGCCTTTTGAATCTCTTGTAAAATTCTTTGTGTCTCACTGCTTTGTTGACGACTTATGGAACTTGAAGATTTGATGTTTGCTAATGTACGGTTTGCCTGAAGTCATTCTATTGTCAGATCAATGTAAAGATCCATAAGAGTTAAAAATAAATTGCATGGAATTAAATTGTATTTAACACTGAATCATGGAGAAAATAAATTAAGCACTACAAGCAGAAAACAAAAAAGAAAATTTAAAATAAATCTCAAGCAATTACTTACAAATATTGATACATAATTAAGCAGAAATCTGAAAATAATTGGTTTTCAAATGTCATAAAAGAACACTAATTCTTAATATACATCATAAATTGCTGCCATGATTTGCTCAAAAATCCAATAATAACTATTAAAAACATACAAACAAAAAACAAAAAAATGGAAATCAAATCAAATATAAAAGAATGAAATTCATAGCTAAACAAAATGCAAAAACAAAGAAATCTCTTCTGAATTTCTACAGCTTTTCATGGTTCAAAAACTATTCATTTCATTTCCTCTGCAATTTTTATTTTTTTATAATATGATATTTCCCTTTATCATAAACCAATTCTGCTCAGTACATTGCACAATTAGTTAATTATCAGTGAAATCAAATTACACAAAATAGAGTGATGCTTATTGAATTACAAACCGGAGAATCTTCCACTGTTTTAACTGGAGAGCTTCTTTTTAGTTTAGAGGACCAGAGCTTTTCTCAGTTTCGCCAAACCAATTTTGAAAAGCTTTTTTGCATAAACAACAAGTCAAAATCAATATGGACATCTATGTATTTTGGAACGTGTGTGTGTAAACATGGATGAGTGGGTATATGTGCATGAAGCAATGAGTGTAGAAATGCAAGGAATATATATGAATTTTTGTATGTGGATGTGAATTTGTATATCTTTTATCTTTTAAATCATACTTGTTTTAGATATTGGACTTTGGCCATGCTGGAACATCACATGAAAATGTTAGGTCAAATAAATCGATGCCAGTGTTTATTTCAAGTCTGGTACTTATTCTATCATTGTCTTTTACTGAACCACCAAGTTGCAGGAATATGGTATGCAAATACTTGCTGGTTGTTAACGAATGGTGGGGGACAAGCACAAAGACACACACATATATACAATGGGCTTCCACATAGTTTCTGCTTACCAAGTTCACTCACACAGCCTTGGTCAACCTGAAGCTATAGTAGAAGACACCTGCTCAAAGTGCCATGCAGTGTGACTGAACATGGGACCATGTGATTACAAAGTGAGCTTATTAACCACATCAACAAATCTATCATCATCATTTTAAAACCATCTTTTAATATCCCAGTTTGATTTAGATGAGTTTTCTTTTGTATAGCATCTTATCAGTTCGTATGATACTTTTCAATCTCTTTTGTAAGTTTCCAAATTCTGAGATCATATTTCATCACTCCTCCTCAACTCTTCCTTCTTTGCTATCTTCTAATTTATTTACACATTATTAACTATCACCTTCCTCATATGCTTCATATGTCTATTCCAGCTCAGTTTTCTCTCTTTTCACCCAACATTTCTTTACTTTACCCAGTTTTTCTCTCAGCTAATTCTACATCATTATTGATGCACAATAACATAACCATCCAGTTGAGATAGCTCACCTGAATATTTTCAGTCCTTCACACATCCTCTGCATGCGTTCAGTTCCCATATTTTGCTGCCTTGCTACATTTTCTTCTATACCTAAGCATTAAGCAATCAGCCCTTCACTTGCACAGAGAGTCCCTCTACTGCCAACAGAAATCGTAGCTTTCTTATCTTTTCCAGCCATTACTGTCACTAACGACAGTCCTCTTGAAACACACTTCTCCACTGCTAATTAGTTCATCTAGTTAGCAGGAACTGTCAACAACTTCCAGTGAACTCACTAGAGAACTCATTAAGAGTACTCACATGTGATAAAGTTTATTTCATGTATGTTTTACTGATAACTACTCCTAGGTATTTGAAGCCCTCAATCACTGTCAGCATACATGTGATCCCTCTGCACAACTTGTGCACAATCAGTAGGTTATATGGGATTCCTATATATCCATTTCTTGCATAACAAGCTTGGTCAGTTACCAGGAGGTGGTAGAGTCTTAACTTCTTTACTGAAAATAAAAACTTTTGTCTTTGATAGGTTTAATTTAAGTGTTTACAATTTTAGGTCTTGCTTCTACATCTGGAAATTTTCACTATTTCTTTAGCTAGATCTTCAGCATAGATGTTTCTATTCACAACCAATCTTAAACATTCATCTACAAGGTGTCCTCAAAGTGTATACACACAGTAAATGATTATAAAGTCAGCATTTTTTAAGATACATTTCATTTTCAAATTTTAATTGCATCTACAGACAGAATTTCATTTTTGTTCTGAATATCTGTTTTCATACTGATAACCATTCTGGTCCATTAGCTTCAAAATTACCTATGATTTGAATGATAGCTGGACACATAAGTGGATTTGTTTGAAAACTTCTTCTAAACTGTCTTTGCACTTCAACTGCATTTTCAAATTTCCAGTAGCAGTTTAGTATAAATTCCCTTTGTTCAAAGCTTAGCCCAGTTCCCTTCATTATTTATAATGGGTTAAATCTAAGATGAAAGGAAAACTGAATTACCAATGGTTAAAATGTGTATGCAATTCCTTGCGATACCCTGTATATATATATAAGCATATATCTGTTATTGTCTCCTTGCTTTGACTTCAAGTGATATTTGTAAACAAATACCAACATCGGGCAAGCAGCATCCTTTGTTTCGAATTTTCCATGAAAACATGTCTGGTCATGAGGAAATATTACTTACTTGGTATCAGGTGAGGGCTGGCAACAGGAAAGTAGAATAGTTCTACAGATCTCAAAATATAGTAAAATGACTGGTCAGAAAATGCTTTAAATTAAAAGTAAAATATACCCCTTGTAATGATATTTCTCTTCACTCCTTTCCATTTATAGCTACATGTATCATCGATATAATAACAGCAATATCACAAACATTGTTTTGCAGAAACATTCTGATAACAATGATGTCAAAGAGAATAAAGGCCTTCTCTTGAAATGAATAATTTGTGATATATGGAATGGATAAATACAGCTCAGTCAATCAGGTATGGCCGAGCTGATAAACTATATTATTTATTTCTTCCTTTAAATAAAGGCACATGCTTCCACAAGGCTATCTTCTTTTGATATTGTCTCTAAATCAATTTTGCTGCAATGATTAGATCATGATCTGCATCACTAATTAGAAAACAGCATGCAACAGGCAGTCTTTGTAGTGACACATTATTTTCAAACATTTCAGCAACAACAATGACAACGACAACAAAAATAACAGAGGGATGAGTATTCTAAGTTTGATGCAGTAAAGTCTAGATCGAGAGGTTTTTATATCTATGGTGTAATTCACTTTTATTTATGATAAAAGCCATATTACATTTCTGTATTTCATCCAACATATATACACCATGATTTAAAATTGGAAATTTTGATTGCTGGCTCAAAACCCAAATAATGCACCATCAATTGTTTGTCTCCACTCTCTCATATATATAACATATAAATATGTGCATGAATGTGTGTCTGTGTGTGTATGGATTTGTGTGAAGATATTAATTATGATAATAATAATTATAATAATAAAGATAATGATGATAATAATAATACTAATGATGATGATAATAATAATAATAATAATAATAATAAGAAGAAGAAGAAGAAGAAGAAGAAGAAGAAGAAGAAGAAGAAGAAGAAGAAGAAGAAGTGCCCTGATGTAATACCAGGCAATGTCTCTCAAGGTTTTTGGAAGTGCTAGCACATACATGTTTTGCTTTAGTGTAAAAGATGAGCTGCCACAAATATTCTCTTCAATATCACAGATTTGCTTGTCAGTCACAACAGACAAATGAGGGAATTATAAAACTAAAGCCATCCCTACTAAGAGAGGAATATTACTATTGGTCTTTCCATTGCTTTTCAGTCTGGCATGGAACTAACGCCTCTAACCAACATGCTAAAACAGAAGTGGATGTGAATACAGCTGCTATGGTAAAAACCTCAGCCATCTCTTTTATATGGACGATCTCAAGCTGTACGGCTACAAATGATAAACAACTGAAAATATTGCTTCAGATAGTGCATGGACTTACCAAAGAAAAAAATTTGAAACCAGAACATTGAAATGAGGAAAGCTAGTAAGCTAGTTAAAGAATCACACTTGATAAAGGAAATGAAATAAGAAAACAGGACCAAACGTAAATATATATATACATATATATATATATATATATATATATATATATATTTATATATATATATATCATGTCACTCTGTTGGTTATGACGATGAGGGTTCCAGTTGATCTGATCAACAGAACAGCCAGCTCATGAAATTAACGTGCAAGTGGCTGAGTGCTCCACAGACATGTGTACCCTTAACATAGTTCTTGGGGGAGATTCAGTGTGACACAGAGTGTGACAAGGCTGGCTCTTTGAAATACAGGTACAACAGAAACAGGAAGAAAGAGCGAGAGAAAGTTGTAGTGAAAGAGTACAACAGGGTTCGCCACAGCCCCCTGCCAGAGCCTTGTGGAACTTTAGGTGTTTTTGCTCAATAAAGACTCACAACCCCCAGTCTGGGAATCAAAACCGTGATCCTATGACTGCGTGTCTGCAGCTCTAGCCACTGGGCCATTGGACCTCCACGTATATCATATATATAGTAAGAAAGTGAGAAGAAACATACTTCTTAAACACACTTTCTAATCTGTCACTGGGCTGATAGCGGCAAATTATGTATATATATATATATATATAAAGACAAAGAGAGGGAGAAAGAGTAGTTAAAGTCAAACTACAGTGTGTTGTATGGCCATTGTTTTTTTAAAAAATAAAATAAAAACAGATTTTTTCCTTGGTACGAAAATGATGTAAGGACATTTGCTTTTATTTTATTTTCATTTTAAAAAACACTGGCCATTCAACACGGAGTTTAGATTTAAATGCTCTTTCTCCCTCTCTTTGTCTCTCTCCATATATATATATATTTATATATATAGATATGTATATCTGTCTATATATATATATATATATATATATATATATATATATATATACTTATGAATCAATGAACTAGATATGATACAAGAGACGTAAATGGAAAAAAAAATGAAAGAATATTATAGATAAATTAGATTAATACTTAAAATAGAGCTCAAGGTGAAAAATAAGATGATAGCTGTCAACACTCTAGCTGTCTTTTTTATAAGTTACAGTTACAGTATTTTTAATGGGACACTAAATGAACTAACCAAGAACTAACCATGAACTAACAAGAAAACAAGAAAACTAATGCCAGAATTTAGAATACACCACCCAAAATCTGACATAGAAATGTTATGTATATAATAAACTGAAAGTGGTAGAGGTCTTATACAGCTAAAAGACTATTATAAAATATCTGCCGTAAGAGTACAGAACTATTTACGTCAGAACCAAGAAAAACTGACACATATAACCACGAACCATGAGCAAAACTAAAAGAACAGTTTTCTGTCAAAGGAAAACAAAATATACAAGGAAAAGATCATAATACCTGACAAATATGAAGAAAAAAGAAGAAACATCAAAAGCTATAAATTTCACTAAAATCTGAGTTAAAGCAGACAGGAAATAGACAAAATAGAATCTCAACATTGCTTGCAAAGTTCAGGTTTCAAAGTAGAGAAGAAGACATTTTAATTGCAACATAATTAAATCACCAAAAACACATAATGTAGGGAAAATATACAATAAATAATTGCAGAATATGTGGTGGTGGGGAAGAAACAATAAATCATATTTGTTGTCCATTCCCAGCCAAGAAGGAATATATCCAGAAACATGATAGAATTGGGACTTTTATACACTGTAATTTGTGCCAACACAAGGGGATGACAACAGGAAAAAGATGGTATAGGCATACCCCAGAAAAGATTTCAGAAAATGACAAAGCAATGCCAATACACAAAAACAGAGAAATCAAGGCTAATAGGCCAGATATTGTTGTTAGGGACGACTAAATAAAAACATGCTTTCTAATCGATACAAGAATCTAGAAATAGAAACAATCCAAATGTGGAGCCTAAAAATAGAAATAATCCCTATAATAAAAGGGCCATTAGGCATGTTTAAAAGACATGCAGACAAATACATAACCAAAACACCAGGACTTACAAATATACATAACATACAGACAACAGCATTGCTAAGCGCTGTACACACCCTACACGAAAAATAGCCATATTAAAACAAACCACATCATATATCCAAGGCACACAGAGGTGCACTCAGAAGTGAAGTAAATGCACATACTAAGAATCTACCAGCAAGTGGCTTTTATTGCTTCTAATCTTAACTGATTGGAAGTGTTATCATGTACATTGTTTTGTTTTGGTATAAAAGATGGGCTACAAAAATATTCTGCTCAATACCACAGATTTGCTTGTCAGTTGTTTGACCTTAACCAATGGAACATGTCCCTTAGTGGTTGACGACATGTGTATCACTGATCACGAGCAGAATTAATGGGGAAATATCATAGCCATATGTTGAAAGGAATTCTTTAGGGTTTGGATAATTCACCTTTGGAAACATGGGTGTTTTGTTCAACATCCTTAAACAACCCTTATTCAGGGACCTTTTGAGCGGGATAGGCTGCTCGACCTGAAGAAAATTCTAACTGGGCACCACCTGCAAGGTCATGCACTATTTTTCTTGATATGAGATCACCATGTTGCACACATATGGTTGTGATGCATGTTCCTGGTATACCCTGATCAGACAGGTAGTCATGAGAGGTATACTGGGCTTCATAAATTTTACCTCAGTGTCACTTTGATGGCATATGCTGCTCTGTCACTCAATAATAATAATAGTAATAATAATAATTGAGAGCTTAATGAGATACGTAGCTCAAAGTAAGGAAACCTTGCTAGTGACAATCAAGAATAAGGGAGTATTGAGAGCAGAGAAAACAGCGAAAACAAAAGAAGTACAAAAGGGATATGAAGAAGAATTATGCGAAAAGGGACTACACAATCAATTCCATCTATCCATAACAGAAGTTGCTGGGGAAAAAAATGGGATTGGCTGATGAAAGGAACCCTAAAAAAAGAGACCCTGAGTACTATGCTGGCAGTGCAGGACCAAGCTTTTGCCATGAACTGGTGCGGCAACCTTAGGAATGAACAGGTGTCTCCACTGTGCTGCATCTGCAATAGAGTTGAAAACTCCATTGCCCATATCATGAATGAATGCCCTAGACTTGCCCCAAACCACTACTAGTTGTTTTGACATGACCAGGTAACAAAAGTGCTCCATTGAAAACAGTGCATAAGGTGGGGGCTAGAGAGAGACGCAAGATGTGGTATGAGCACAAACCACTGAGAGTGGCAAAGTCAGAGACTAGCAAAATCCTCTGAGATTTCCCAATTAAAACTGATCAGGTGCTAGAGCATAATCTGAGGGGAAGAGAAATGAAGACCTTCTTGAAATAAGAATGCATGGAGAGTTTAAGGATAATACAGCATAGTGGGCATGGTACAACTATGATGATTTGAAGTGGTAAATACGAAGGTTGTGGTCAATGAGATGAGTAAACGTGGTACCAATAGTAATTGGTGCATTTGGAAGTATCAGCACTCAATTACTAATGAGGCTCAAAAACATTGGTACAAATGTAAAAATAGAACACCTACAAAAATCATCATTTCTTCGAAATGCAAGAGTTCGACACAGGTTTCTCTGAATGACATATGCAGTTTGCATGCTTATGTGGAGAAGATGGTGCATGCATGCATGTACATGTGTGTGGATGTGTGTGTGAGAATATACATGCACACACATACACACACACACACACACACACACACACATACACATACACACACAAGCATGCAAACTGCATATGTCGTTCAGAATAATTAGAAACTCTAGATAGTTATGTTTACAATCATCCCTATTTTAAAAAGCCATTATTTGCTCTGTGTACAGCAAAACCTGGAAGAATTATTTGTATATTCTTAATAAATCTTGGCTAGTTCAGACACAAATTATACTGGTTGCTATAGTGTACATCATAAATGAATAACTTCTCTCTTTTATGACAATTGCATGTTCAACTCAATTGGCTCACTGGTGCATGAAATTTTGGGACACCAGTTTTTCATCAAGTCTTATCAACAGCAGCTTGGTTTAGACACAAAGTTCCAGGTGTTTCTGGCTGATGAGACCCAACGTCTTGTAACACCGGTGTTCAAGAATCATATGCAATATTGAGCTGAGTGTGTTGAATGCACTGTCATTGTAAAAGAGAGAAATCATTCTCCTATAATGTACAGCAACCTGCATATTTTGCATCTGAGGCTACCTAGGTGTATTACTAATTATGCAAATAATCGACCATTCCTTTTTAAACGTATATCACAGAAAAGATATTTATAGTAAATTCGTTTCTACTTTATGGTATATTTATCGAAGTTAGTGCCACCATCAACTAGATGTTAGGAAGGGCATCACTGATTGAAGAATTAAAAATATACTTCACAGTGGTATGTTGTCTTCAGTGATGATCGATATTATACCAACATATAAACATGGGAAATGGATATTAAATGGTATCAGCATTAATAACAATAGCACAAGTAAGAACAGCAGTAACAAAAATGAATATAAAATGATTGGAAGTTTCTGGGGTTTGTTTTTATCTGATTATAGGCAATGAGAAAAGTAATGGAAAAGTTAATTTTATTTTATCTTTATTTTTGCTTTGTCTTTAAATAAAAGAAGCACTAATAATTTTTTACTATATGTGAGTACAAGACAATCTTGATGTTGAAGAATACATTTATTCTACATGTGTACTGGAGAGTGCATAAGTTATTTAGAGTGAAGCATGTATATTTATCCAGTGTGTATTTATGAATGTATATGTATATTTTGAGAGCATGCCTGTGATTATTCTTTGTTCACATAAACACATATTTGAACACAAATGTGTGTTTATGTGAATAAATTTCTGCATTTATGGTGTATGTTTCTACATTTGCTTTCTTATTGTATATATGTGTGTATATACTTTTGTAAACTGTCATGTTTATTTGTAAATGCTAACTGGAAATATATTGGAGTTACTTGAAGATAAGTATAATTGGTTCAATGTAGCATCTGTCAAAAATCAAAGAGCAATACTTGGAAATGTTTTTCAAAATAATACTTTTTGTTATTGTTGTGTGTGTGTGTGTGTGTGTGAGTGTGAGTGTGTGTGTGTGTGTGTGTGTGTGTGTGTGAGTGTGAGTGGGTGTGTATGTGTGTGTGTGTGTGTGTGTGTTTGAACTCATAAAATAATACATCTTTGTACAAATACACATTTTTGAAATATTAATTTCTTCTGGTAGCATATGTGTATGTCACTTTATATCAGTACATGCGATCACATATGCATACACTGAGGGAAAAAAATTATTCTCAGATACTTGACTGACTCATAACAGGATTGATAGATACACTTATGTACAACTATTATCATCATTCATTATTTCAGTATTTATTTTATTTCCCATTCTAGTGTTAGTAGACTAGGCCTACTGTGAAACACGTTACTACTTGTTTTGAACTTCTGTTGGTTCATCTTTGCACTACAACACATGAGAGATAAACTAACCACTTCTTATCATATTGTCTTAAATCTTCTTCAACCCTTTCTCTACAGTGTGTACCTTTCTCTGACTGCATATGACACATTTTCTAATACCATTCATCGTCTATGTACATCACATATTTTTGATACCAAATACCATCAACTAAATTGAATGAAATATCTTAGTCTTTTATATGTAGTCCTATCCTTGTTAAATAAATGAATTTACAAAAATTTTTCCTGTCACTCTTTTAAAGATCTCATTCTATTTATTGTGTTTACACTTTCTACAGACACATTCTAGGCAGCTGCGTTTTTTCACTGACCTTTTTTCCTAAATAGCACATCTAAGCTATGATGACTTTTTATCTTTAAATTCTAGACCATTTTCTTTCATAGGTTTTGGACCTTGTTCTGTAACCTTTGACACAATGAATACCAGGTGAATAAATTTTATTCAAAATAACCTGTCCTGAAATCCTCAAGAAAATCAGAAAGGAAATGGAGTTTAGTGCCTAGATCTAGTAAACTTCCTTAAAATGGAATTCTTCAGTGTAGGGACTGCCTCACTTGGTTGTAAACTGAATGAATGAAAGAAAAATGTTGCTGTCTACCTAGCTCAAACCTGTTGGTCTTATTGCTTCGTTACTTTCTCAGTTCATTTAACAACTCATAAATTAATATTGCAGCAGATTACAGGGTGGTGAATTTGGCAGAATTGGCAAAGTGATAAACAAAATACCTTGTTGTACTTAGTTATGTGGCTTTACATGCTAATTTCAAATGCCATGGGGGTGTTCTTTGCCTCTTATCCTTCTGGGATAGATAAAATAAATTATCAGTCAAGTATTGGAGTCAGTATAATCAGCTGTTTCATTTAGACAACCTTTTGCCAATATTAGAAATCAATATTACAACAAGTCATACTCTTTTTGATATAGATTACTGCAAGCCCTAACCCTGGTATAAATTATGCTTCATATAACAGAATTTATCGTCTATTCCAATTGTACTACTTTAAAAGTTTATACTTCCTTGTTGCAAGCTCCTCCAATGTATCAGATGTACATAAAGCTTTATTTTATTGTCAGTTTTATAAAGATCTCATTGCATATGCTGTGTACTTTTTACCTCAAATTAGCCTATATTGACTCCCTGCCTGCATAAACCGATATCTTTGTTTATATTTCAAAAGGTGAATGTCTGTCACTAATTGCCTTTGATCTGTGGCCACTTTTCCAAGTTTTAATTTTCTTCAACAGTTAGTTTCTACTATAAGAATCCCATCTTCTGCATGTACCATTTCCATGGACTTTTAATACCAATATGTATCCTGATTGCCACCATAATCCAAATGCAGAACAGAATATTGATGCAATAAGTACAAGCTGTTATTGTTCTTTACTCTAATATTGGTTTCAGATTACAGTTCATTGCTATTAGATATCAAATGAATGTTTAACACCAGGTTTAAACATAACTTTCTTAATCAAAACAAAGCAAACATGGTCGCTTTTGTTTTTCTTTTATTCTTGAGACTTAACAGCTATTAGGAATGAGTTACAGATTTTGTAAACATTATTTTCACTTTATTTTTCCATTTGAAACTGGATAAATTGTCATTGAAAAAAAAAAGCAATAAAAACAAAAAAAAAAACGGGTTTAATAAATTTCCTTCTCATTAATAAAGTAACATATCAGCAATATGGAAGGAAACTCCATTCATTTGATTACATTGGTTCTGCTGCTACGAGGACAAAATAGTTGCTTTTCATTTGTGTACAATATATGAAAGAGTCCTGAAAAGAAACAGGATTGTAGAACTCCCTAAATTACTCCATACAGCACACAATAAGCATAGCCATGTAGATATGAAGTCAAGTTAGCAGTTATATGACTCTACATTTAATTTTACTCTGTGATATCTTGGACAAGTGTCTTCAATCCTAGATTCAGGTCAGTCAAAATATTGAGAGTTAGACCATATAGACAGAGGTGGCAACATGTTGTATGAGCAGTACCTGTACTTGGGTTGTAGTCTAAATTCATTGTTCTGTTGGACAACACTGCCTGAACTTTGAGTGTCTTTAGTGGAGTCCACTTCATTGCAAATATCTAGACTTGAACCCAGGCCTGAGGATAATGTATGAATTATGATTTCTTCTTCCTTTCCTCGAAAAGTTTCAGAGGCAAAAAAATAAAAATGCTGTGTGTGTTTCTCTTTCTCTTCTGAAATTGAAGAAGGTATAACTGGAAGCAGTTTTAAGGAAAAGCTCTTTGCAATCAAAACCTGGTAATTTTTATAAATAAAAGATGTTATTTATTATCTAATATGAATGACCAATAACAAAATTACTTTATAGTTTTTCAATAATTTTGCATTTAGAGAAGACAATTATAAAAGGAAAGAACTGAAATTGGCAAATGTATAAATCAAAGTAGTCGATTATAAAGTAGCATTTGTTTTTTCTTTTCTTGAACTATTGTACAATATAATATTGTTCCATTATCGTCTAGTATGCGTTGCTAAGTTCATATATTTATCAAATGTAATCCTAAGACTTGTTACATCTGTTAGGTTTTTCAAAACAAATAATTTTAACGGTAAACTTAGTTAGTAAGGAAGAATGTCTAGACAATATGATTTCATGAAATTTAGATAGAGGAAGCAATAATTTATTGATTATATTATGTTATTAATGATAACTGGTTGACATATTTTAAACACACTATATTGGGATATGTAGGATGATTTTGAGGTTTTAATCTTTTTCTTTTATCTTTTACTTGATTCAGTCTTTAGACTGCAGCCATGCTGGAGCCACCACATTGAAGAATTTTTAAGCGAATGGATCGATCCTAATACTTATTTTTTAAAAGCCTTGTACTTATTCTATTGGCCTCTTTCACTGAACTGCTAAATTTTGTGGACATAAACAAATGAACACCTTCGTCAAGAGCTGGTGACAGACAAACATAGACACAAAGTCACACATCCATAGAATGACAATTCCTAGACACAACTATATATATCTGTATCTATCTATCTATCTACCTATCTATCTATCTATCTATCTATCTATCTATCTATCTATCTATCTATATATATATATATGTGTGTGTGTGTGTGTGTGTGTGTATGACTGGCTTTTTTCAGTTTCCATCTACTAAATTTACTCACAAGGCTTTGGTCAGCCTGATGCTATAGTAGAAGACACTTACCTGAAGTACCACACAGTGGAACCGAACCCAGAACCATGTGACTGGGAAGCAAGCTTCTTATCACATAGCCACCCTTGTGTCTACAATGATTATTTGATGATTATTTTCATGAAGATATGCACTGAATGTGATGCTTTACTGCCATGACACTTTGCAAAAGAGGGCATGATTTAGGTTTAAAATATTAATTTTACATTTATTGAATTTTTTTGCTTTCATTGATTTTGTAATATTACTAGCTTCCTCATAAACTAAAGCCACAAGGTGTTTTATCATAGACTACTCTGAACAATATCTTTATTAACTTATGTAAATTTAACTTGTAAATTTTTCAGAAAAGAATCAAATGGTTTAAGTAGCAACAAGTAGAGAGATACTATGTTAAACTGAACTTCTCAGCCCATACCAGCATAAAAAAATGATGACGATGATGACGATGATGACAATGATGATGATGATGATGATGATGATGATGATGATGATGATGATGTCCTTTAGTAAAACTGAATCACATCAGTTTGTGTGAATCTTAGGCTAAGCTGTTGAAACGCAAACTGTAGAGAATTCATGCTGACGTTTATTCAACTCAGTAAGATACTTTAATAAACATACAAAAACACACACATGTGCATAAGCACACACACACACACGCACACACACACACAAACACACATGCACACATACGTACACACACGTTTATTCTTGTATGGTTTCTCTCCTCATTAGAAAGACTTAAGAAAATAGCAGAAAGAGAATATCAGTTGAGGTTAAAAGAAACTCTGCTATAAAAAACTGTGCTCAATGAAAAAGAAACAGGAAAAAATGTATTAGACTTTTCACTATAATAAAAAGAATCAGATATTAACAAGAAACATTAGATACTCTCATAACAATATAGAAAGAATATGATTCATAAATTTCTCTCTCTCTCTCCATATATATGTATATATATATATATATAT
>NC_068984.1:30836165-30844289 GCF_001194135.2 Octopus bimaculoides
ATATATTTATGTATGTATGTATGTATGTATGTATGTATTTGAAATATCAACTACTACATAAGAAACCTAGTAAGTTTATTTGAAGTTTGTGGAATTGGTAGCAATGCTATATCATGACTTAAGAAACTGGTGCTAAAGACAGTAATTTCTGAACAGCTGTTGAGCTGTTGCCCATGGTAACTGAAAGCAATTCTGATTTTAAATTAGATATTCTTAACTGTATGTCTTTTTAAATAACTTTAGTAATCTAGGCTGCTTAATCAAGATTTTTTGACTCATGTATTACTATTTTCTGGAACTTAGTTTTACATTTTTGATAAGCTGTCATTTTCTTTAAACAAATGAAAGCATATCCTCTGAATTTACCAGTAAAAAAATAACAAAAATGGAAAATTATGAGAAAGCTTGTAAACCTATTGCATATTACAATATGGTTCCATTATAGTTCTGTCAGCAAAATTTCTTTTTAGTTTCTCACTTCACATGTGTCTGATGATACAGAGAGTTAATATTACTTCTATGGGTGCAAGCTTAGTTGTGTAGTTGAGAAAACCTCCTTTCTCAATAATATAGTCTAGACTATTGCTGTAATCTTGAACAGTTGACTAAAGCTATTTGAGCGAAATTTGATAAACAAAAATTTGCTTTTTAAATAGTGGCCCACTGATGAGATTTTCCTGATCTTGAGATTAACATTACCGTCTTTGTGTGACTTCAGCAGAGTTCATTCTGTTGTAGGCATTCAGGTAAATCTCCAGGCTGAGAAAAAAATAATCCTTTCATCTTACCAGCTGAAGAAGCCCTCAAAAATACTGTGTTTTGCTCCTTTTCCTCAGACTTAAGTTATTTTTTAAAAATATCAATGGAATATGTTGGGATTGGTACACCCAAACCAGACTAAATGCGTTTTCCAAAATAAGTATATAATTAAAAAGGTGTCACATAATTTTATCTTCTAAGAAATAAAACTGAATGGTTAGTTTAAATATATTTCATAATGGATTTAAGTCTTTATCATCCCTCCAACTATATTTTGCAAAGGTTACACTTTAATGGCCTTGCAAAATATTAGGTATCATTTTGGGATTCATATAAGACTTGTATGTGTTCTCAACATGATTAGAAGTCGTTCTGTTTATATATGTATCTACATCTACTACCTGCCTCAAAGAGATTTAATTACTTCTAGATAATTCTCTCTTTTAGAGGGGTTTCATTTTTATTATGTGACATATTCAACTCCAGCATTGTCATATGTGGTTTACTTTTATTAGCATGCATTATAGTTATCTGATTTTATGTTTGTAAGTTCATTTTATTCTCTACTTTAGCTTTAGATTTCAGCTGGTGAAATTTAACCAAATAACTTGTAAGAATTTTGCAACTACAGTGATAATTGAATTATTACATTTATTCCTGTTTATACTCCTAAATGGTTTACTGAACTTTATGCCACTTTCCTAACATAAGATGTTCGTCAGAATATTCTGATATTTGGAAACTTTCTAGATTTATGAGATTCAATTAAAGTGCTTTGTGTTTTATAATCAGCTCACCCAAACATGACAAGTTTCTGTTTTTTTAATTTTACATCATTATATCTTAATATGGAGTTGTCAGCTGTTTCTAGAACTTTGTTTTACCCTCATTCTGTTTTACTCTAATTATTTGGTGAATTGCCAAATGTTCTGTCACCTTATTACAGAATATTTTGGAGAACAATTTACTAATATTCTATTAGTTAGATTGATTAGCTGTCAGTATTTTTTTTTCTTCTCCTTCAGTATATTAATGTTTTAGTTAGGAGCTAAGTACTTATCAATATAATTCTGTTCTAGATCAATGATAGCACAGAATTAATGTCTTAATACATAGGGAAGGAATGGTGGTGAGATGGCAACGTAATTAGCACACTGGCCAAAATACTTAGTGACATTTAATCAAGCTTTATGTTCTGAGTTCAAATTCTGCTGTAATTAACTTTGCGTTTTATTCTTTCAGAATTGATAAAATAAGTACCAGTTGAGCACTGGGAGTGATGTAATTGATTTACCCCTCCTCCAAAATTGCTGGCCGTCTGCCAAAATTTCAAGCTAATATATAAGGAAGGAGCAGGCTCCTTATTTTTAAGGATTCTTACAGGATAGAAGATATATTTTCCATAATCTGGCTCCCAATTTAAATAAGTCGAAGTTACTTTAGTAGCTGTTTTGATAATCTGTCGAGGACACATATGACAATAAAAATATGATTCATTCAACCAACTAAAAATAGCAGCCAAGTTTTCTTCAAATCATAACCTACTGTTAAGGATAACATTAGATAATGTTGTCCCAGATAAATCATATCTTAAAAGTTTATATGATGGTTAATACAGGAAAAATTTTAAACATTGGTCTGCTCAGTTATAGTTGACTTTCATCTTAACAACAACGGGAATAACATTTGAATGCTATAGAGGTTTGTCTTGCATTCTTTTTCATTTCATCATCATGTATGTAACTAGAAAATATATGCAGCATTTGGCTTTACATTGCAACCAAAAGTAAGAGATCCATTCATACTTTATTACTCTGCTTCATTTTATAATCACATGAGAAGAAGCATCAAAATGACTTTCTGTGCTACTACTTCAAATCCTCCCTGAATAAACCAAAATTACAGCTATCTCCTTACTAGTTTTGATTAATAATTATCATGGGATATTACATTATTGATTTGTTATTCATGACTAAGTACCTTGTTTTGATCTTTTGAAATATATAATAAATGCAGATTAAAATATTTTTTTCAATGGCAGAAATAGTGATACACTGAAATTTCTATTTGCTGTAAATTCTTCCCACATCTCACATTCAAGTTGAGTCACCAAGTTCATATTCGTTTAGGGCAAGTTGTTTTACACCTATTACACTATTTTTCTTTTGTTTTTTGCTCAGGTCCTCCTCCCCCCATTCGCGAGCACACATTTTTTTTCAAATTCGTTTAGGGCAAGTTGTTTTGCACATATTACACTATTTTTCTTTTGTTTTTTTGGCTCGGGTCAAACGCATTAGTTTAACCAATAATTCCTCATCTCTTAAATATTGAACTGTATGTGTCTGTTTAGTTTTGTTTTGCTTCTGGTATTACTTAAGTATTTTTGCTGTTGTGTAGAATATGTACCCTGTAAGTTGTTGTGTAGTAATTGTGTTGTATATATATATTAAATGTTAAATGATGATCATGTAAAATATATACTGAGTGGGTTGTGTAATATCATAAGGTTGTCAGTTGCATGTGTGTTGCATGAATGGTGCAATTGTGCATTTGCGGGTTGCACAACTGAATTTAAAATATATGATATAAGATGTGGGTTGTGCTTAGCAGGGGATATTTTGTGGGCAATGTATCAATTTGGAAGTCCTGCTTTTTGTTCCTATTCTTTTTTATCCTACCTGATGTTTCAATTATTATTCATACTGTTTTTAATATTATGCATCACATGTTGTCTATTTCAGTTTCAAGATCGTTGTATTTGGAAGTTCCTTGACCTTATTTTGGGCAACTTTATGGTGAAAAGAGATGAAATATCTTTAGCAGAGACTAGTTTGTTGCAAGTAACTAGATATGGTCTTTGGTCTGAGGAGACATTCTACCTTCATTTTGCCAGTCAAGGAACTCTTGAAAGAGTCTTTGGTGCAATCCATCTTGCTCCCTTTAAATCAGTGAAAGGAAACCTTTATAAAAAAAAAAATTATGTGATACCATCAACAAAAATGCTAATGCAGATAGGAAGAAATATGATAAGGACATTGCTTGGAATATTTTTAGCTTCATAAATGTTTCTCATGCTTTTAACAAGTTCATTTTACTAATTGTATTTCTTTCTAGACACTTTGTCCTGTTATGTTACATATGCTTATTTTATAACTGGTTATGTCTTTGCTATCAGATTCTATGTAAGACAATCTTTGACACTTAATCTATTTCCATTTGTTTTGTTATCAGTTTGCTGGCTCAGATTATTTCTTTTGATTTCTCCATTATTCTACCTTATTTTGTTTTATTTTTGTTCTCCCAATTCTGTGTTGCCCTTATTTTTATTTATTGTTTTCTTTGTCATGATTTTATTCTTAATTATTCTCTTTATCCTTGTTCTCATTTTCTTAACTTTTCTGGTTTTGTTTTCATTTTTCTTTTCTTTTTAACTGTACTTTTCAAATTTCCTGAGGGAGAGCATTTTTTTCATCTAATTGTCTTTACATTTTATTTTATTTTTTTTCCATTCTTACTTTCATTATTTCCTTTGGGTTTTTAATACATTTTCTTCAATTTATTTGTCTGTTTTATTATTTTTCACATGCATCGATTTTATCGTTTTGGTTTACCTTCATATTCCTTTCTGTGTTAGCCATTTTTATCTTTTTCGGTTTCTTTTCATTTTAACTGGCAGAAACCAGAGTGTCTGAAACAGAAGAGCACTGATTAAATGTCAACTATTTAGTTTAGTTTTATGCTTTCTATTCTCATACAACCAGGGGTCAATAGTGAAAATATTAGGTATTTATTGGGGTTTTTCAGTCAACTATAAGCTTTCACTTCAAATGTGTTGCCATTTAACAATGTAAGAAATTATTTTTGTTGCAGTTGTTGCTATTATTATTACTGTAGCAGCAGCAGCAGCAGCAGAAGCAGCAGGAGTGGTATGTTTGTTTGCTAAAGAAAAAATCTTTGGAATCAGGATAATTACTTGCTGGCTTCGAGGAAGAAGTGTGTTATGTGAAGAAATTATCATTAATAGTGTGATGGAATTAGTCTCTTGACACTTTAGAAGTGAAAGCTGAAAAGGTTAAAAAAAAGTTAAGACGTATTGATAAATTTAAAGTGGAGGCCTATAACTATATGATATGGAGAATAAAATGCACTGATTCTTACATTGAAAACTCACTGATAGTATTTTATATCTCTTGTAGTTCACGTACATTATTATACTTTATTGTAATGTATTAGTTTTATAACTTTGTTTTGCAATATCTTTAAGGACTTGTTAAATAAAATATATTTGTTTGATAAATCTTTATTTTACATTACCGTTGGGTATACTAACTTTTTGAAAATATTTACTTTCAGTTGCATTGTGATTTTTGCAAGATTGATTTTTCTATTTGTGATATGAAAGTAAATCAATGATATGTGCATCCCTTGTGAATTGGAAATGACTGTTGAAAAGCTTTGAAACATTTAACATTAACAGAATTTGAAAAATCACTGAAATTTCTGTTGCATGACCCCAGCGTGTATCTCTTTGAGTTTTTAAGATTTGACCTTTGAGAAATCTTTTAAATCTATTTCAGTCTTTCTTCAACTGAGTAAAGACGAAATGGAAAACAAAAATCTATCATATAAAGAACACTGGCATATTTTCAAAATTTCATTGCAGAGATACGATACATTGTTTGTTAGAACAAATCAGAATTTTATAATTGTAGATTTTAATGTCAAACGTTTATCAAAAAGGAAAGAAAAAGAGAAATCAAGTTTATAAGAAATATAGTAGCTCATTGATGCAGCATCATTTAAAAGAGTTACAATTGCAATTTTAGAGTTTTATGATATATGATATAACCTTTTGTGTCTCTGGTGATAATAACACAGGCAACAATGGAATACTTACCTTCAGTACTCGTATTTTTGGTAGCACAAATCCACATAGCTAAATCCTGCCATGAGAAATATTGGTTTCAGATTTTGGTATAAGGCCAGGAATTTTGAAGGAGGGTGTGCTAGTCGATTACATCGACCCCAGTGTTCAACTGCTGTACTTAATTTATCGACCCTCGAAAGGATGAAAGGCAAAGTCAACCTCATCAGAATCTAAACCCAGAACATGCAGACAGATGAGATGTCACTAAGCATTTTGCCTGGCATGCTAATGATTCTGCCAGCTCATTGCCTTGTGCCATGAGAAATATTAAAATTTTCAGTCACCATATTTTGTAGAATGTTGCTTAACTTTAGGTTCTGCGATATTAAATAGAAGATAAAAAAAACTTTTGCACTCAACCAGATGTTCTTCTGTCCCAGGCTGTTTTACTTAGATTTCTTTTCTGTTTCTTTTAATTAGTATCAAACATTATTGGTTACAAATATCCATTAGGTTAATCACTGGTCCACGACTACATTTCTATAAGTTTGGAAAGTAAAGATTTCTGTGTAGTAAGTGAAACTTAAGTAGATATATATATATATATATATATATATATATATAACAGGCTTCTGTAGAATCTCTATCCACCAAATTTTACACACAAGACATTGATCAGCATGAAGCTAAAGTAAGAGACACTTCCCCAAATGTTTCACCATGGGATTGAACCCAGAACCACTTGGTTACAAATAAAATGTTCTTAACCACACAGTTATGTCTGAATCATTTGTTACAAAATTTATGCCACTTCATGTGTTCTCTAAACTGAAGAACTTCTATTTTACTGTTTGTGCAAATTTAACTCTTTCTTCTTTTTTTTTTATCAGAAAATTTAAAAAGGAAGACAGTGACCATGACTTTTTACATGGACCCCAGGATTAGTGGGAGGGAAGAAGGAAGGTGCCCTTGGACTAAGGGCATGGTCTGAACAGTTACAGCAGAGAGGACTCTACTAAAGACACTTAAGATACCAGGTGGTGTTGTTAAAGAGGTGATGAATGAAGTCTGCTTCCCAGATGCCTACTTGTATTGCTCTTAATGTTTACCTGTCTTTCTTCTGTTGCCTCCCCCTGTTACTTTCAATTTTTCTTCCTCTCTCTTTTTGGTGCTCTCTCTTTGTCTCAGTTATTTTGTTTCTCTCACTTCAGGTTTCTCTCTGTCTCTCACTCTTTCATGATACACTCAATTGGTCTCCTTCTCACTTTCTTTCTAATTTCTTCTCCTCCACCTCTTCTCTCTCACCCTTCACCTGTTTTTCTCTGAAATGTCTCACAGTCATCTTTCTGTCCTGAGCACTTGGTTCCTCAATCAATCCTGTTTCTTCATGCTACCATCACTCTTTCTTTCTATTTCCTTCTCTCTGTCTCTATCTCATGAATAGCATCTACTACACAGCATCTTCCTGTCTCTTTACTCTTCTCTTCATCTCACCACCCATACCTCTATTCTTTTTGATAGCTTTCTCTCCCCCCCTTTCCCTCCACCTCTTTCATTCAAGCACGATTTATCTATTCATTTATCCAAACCTTTCTCTCTTTCACCATATTTATTTATTGTTCTTCACTACTCTATCCTCTCTCTTTCTCTACTCTTATTAATTCTTACCATTTATCTCTCACACACTCTCCCTCCCCCTCTCTCTTTCACATACACATGCACACACGCACACATACACACACACACATGCACACACACACACACACACACACACAATCATATACATACAAACATTTGCTTCTATCCTTCTTTGCTGCTTTACATCATTCATATTTTCTCTATCATTGACATTCTCATTACTGTCAAATATAAATTCTAACATGTATTCACCCTCCCCAACACTGCCACATTATGTTCAAACCAGGAGAAATACTTTTTAAAAAATTAAACAAACAAAATCCTCCATGAATATACTTATATTTACATATAGTCACATGTACATAGATGTATACATGCAACTATTTTATATACAAAATCCTGAAAATACATGAACCATGTGTGAGTTTGTACAAATCCACATAAATACAATATACTTATGAATACATACATACTTCGTCACATGGCTCAGCATTGTCATACACGAATTTCTGAATGTGCATACATATGTATATAAACATGCATATATACATCACAATTATTTTTTTCCCCAAAAGTTTGCTATTTCAGTTGTAAATATGTTTATCATATTTGTTCATTAATTGACCCAACTTCTTGTTAATATTATATCTTTAAAACTAAAATATAGATATAAAATTGTTTAATTTATCATTTCACATTTTGTGAAATATTACTCCAGATTATTATACACTCAGCATTTTCTTTCTTTTGATTCTTCCATGAATATTCAAATAAATTCATAAAGAAGAACAGATTTATCATTCTTTCAAATTTAATACACACACATATATAGTTATATATATATATATATATATATATAT
>NC_068984.1:30844907-30849635 GCF_001194135.2 Octopus bimaculoides
ACACACACACACACACACACACACACACACACACACACACACACACACACACACACACACACACACACACATATATATACAGCATATTATAATGACCTGCATATCTGCTGCAGTGACTACACACTGTTGCAAATGCAGTTTTGCCATATTCTTGGTGCAGCTTCATCAGGCTCCATCCATTTGGTCATTCTTGAAGTGAATGTATGTATAATATTGTTTGTGTAATAGCCTTATGGTGTACTTTCCAAAGCTCTCCTTTAGGCATTTGCTACCAGATGCTATTATGTAGTAAAACCTCTCCTTTTACTGGATATACATGTGGAAATCTGCAAGTATACATGGAGTATATACAAAAAGAACATTTATACAAGAAGTTAGAATGAACAGGCTTTATTAAAAATCACTACAATTGTCTTGGTGCATCGTTATCAGGTGGTTATTGCTGAATGTTACATATACGCATTATTGCATTAACATGACCCGACAATAGCTCTATATATGCATGTCTTCAGGTGAGTAGGATCCAAAGCAAATGTTCATAACATCTTAAAGTTTAGTACTTCTCTTTGAGGCTAGAAATTTCCTCACCTCAGCAGCTGATATTATTTGTGTCACAAATACAACTCACACAAAAGTTATTCTCACCTTTCTCAGATACTCAAGTTAAAAATACTCTCGGACTCTATGTAAAAATTTGCCCTTGCACTGATTAGAAAATCTTCTCACATTGACATTCAACAACTACCAAGTATACCAACCTACTGGCTTTACATTCTATAGTTTTTATTTCTAGTATAGCAATGGCTTTTCATCACTGAACTTCTGAGTTAAACAGCACACCAATCAAACCCTTCCTAGTTTCTTTGCTTCTAATAATTTCATCATCTTTATTGTTCCTCTTGCTTCAAATCCTTCACTAATGACTTTGCTTAATCATTTATCAACAGATTTGAAACCATCTAGATGTTAATTTTGTTAACAATTTTCTCTATGGAAATAAATTTGCTGAAGCCTCAGCTAAACCATTAATCTCATTTGTCACCAGTCTGAGAAGCCTTCAAGTACTGTCTACTGCTTCTTATCTTTGAACTAGAATGTAAAACATTAAATAGGTAATTGCATAGAGTGTGTATTATGCAAATACTTTGACATTATCAGGAATAACTGGTTCAAACTGTTTCTGAAAGAGTTGAAGTCATTACTTTGAGATATGACTTCATATAATGACTTTTAAAGTAAAGCAGACATCTCAGTGAGTAGCATTAAGAATAAAATTTGCAAAGAATCTCCCTTCATTGAAAGGCATTTTTATAATCTATATAAAAATATATTTTAATAATATATTTTAATAATAGCATTTAATGTAATGGATTGGAAGAATCATTAGTATCAGTCGAAGTGATTAGCAGTGTTTAGTTTTCAGATTTCTTATTCTGAGTTACACTCCAGGGGTGTGAACATTTACCTTACCCAATGTTGAAAAAAAAAAAAAAAAACATATTAATCAGCTACTATGGTCAATTTAATTGACTGATACTGCAGTCTCTCAGGTTTCTTCACACAAGAGATTATGCATGAAAATTTTAAATGAATTGTTTTCTGTGGATGCAAATGTTAACCTAACATGCCCAGTATTCTTTAGGGGAGAGTTTAATTCACCTATTGTTAATTTGAAAGACATTAATGATGAAAAAATGTCATACTAATCATATAGTGAATTTCATATGTGGTATATCCATCATTGTGCTCAATGCATCATCAATTGAAGCAGTCTATGAAAATATTACAGGTGTAAATACAGCCAAAATTTCATGATGTATACATTAGCCATTCAGAAAAATAGAATTACCAGATAGAGCAGATATTCTATATGCCAGGAATAGAATGTATTAAACAAAAGAATATTGCATGCATCCGAGAGATGGAAAAGTAAACTTATTACCATAGGAGAGAAATCAAACAGAAAAAGAAGAGATCAGATTTCTTTGATTTGGCACAAAATGTTTATAGGAGAAGGTTATTGTCTGTCTGATTGGCTAATTTTAATGGTACTATATCAGGCAAAAGATAAATATCAATTTTGAAGAATTACTTAGGAATACGGAAGTAAGCACTTTAAGGCTTTAGTTTGACACTCATATCATATCTCTCAAGTCAGAATTACTAAAGAAATCATGAAATCGATAAATCTATCCATCACTAAAGAAACAAAACATTTTATAATTAATATTATAGTATTTTTCACACATCTCTTGAACACTCACAAACTATTATACCTTAACAAGATCTAATAAATTTAACTACAGTTTAATAATTGAATAGTTAATTCAACCAAACCATATACCTATATACTTTGAATTGTGTAACAAGATGATAGTAAATGAGACTTCAAATTACGCCAAGGTTGACTTTACGTTTCATCCTTTTGGGGTCGATAAATTAAGTACAAATTGCATACTGGGGTCGATTTAATCGACTGGCCCCCTCCCTAAACATTTTGGGCCTTGTGCCTACAGTAGAAAAGTATATATATGTAACCGAGTACTTTAGTTGGTATAGAGAGTCAAGCATTGATTATAATTTCATTATGACTTTTTTTCTTAATTTTTGAGATAACTAAATTATCTGTTTTATTTTAGAAAACTCATTTTATTATTTATAAACCATGAATTTGTAAAATGTTTACTTCAGTACTTTATTGGAATAATGACAATACTAGAACCATTTAACCAGCCTGGTAACATATGTTTAAAAATTGTTTGCAAAATAAATTGTATGCATTTTTTATAAATTTTAAATTGATTATTGGTGACAATATTTTGAAAGAACTATTCCACTGGTTGCACAATCATTTTCAACAATAAATTGTACCAATAGCTTGTTAAATAAGATGGAAGACATCTGGCTGAACAGGCATTAGTTCATATCCTCTTATTATGAATCTGTTGCTTCTAAAGTCAATTTATCATCTGTTGTATACAGACACATTGGATGATAAATTATTTTACAAACATATGGTGTGTGAATACTATACACGATTCATAAAAGGGACATAAAAGAACCCTGATGTGTTAATAGCAATGTAGTGGATTCCTTTAGCGTGAGACCTAATCTGCTATCAAGTACCATCAGCAGACTTCGTTTTGTATCAAGAATTTGGATCATGTTTCTGATCTTAGGATTAACCATGGTGCTTTTCTTCCTTTGATTAAGCTATAAAATAATGTAAAGTTACAACTGACTGATATGATTGACAACTGTAAAGAATAGGTGCATTGCATGATTAACTGTATTGTGTTAACTTCCATTGCTGATTTCTGTTATGGATCCTGAAAAGGCAGTGGAAAATAGAAATAATTTATTTTATGTTTCAACAAAGAAAATCCAGCAAATGCTCTTTTAACTAGATTCTCATAACTTAATGATCAATAGAGATACTTTTCACATGATTCTTCAATTACTTTGTGAAATTATAAGGTAAGAATGGGATAGAAGATATCCAAGTGACAGTGCACAAGGTCTAACTCAATGATGCACAACATGGACCAGTTGGACAACTTATGGTTGATAAAAGTTATGAGCAAACTGTAACACATGGAACTTTTTGAACAGCATGCCTAACAAACAATTACTTTGAAAACTTTAGTCGAGTGTCCCATGAACCATGGTTCATGAGGCCCACACCTTGAAAATATTTGGCTATACCTAGTGAATATTTAACTTTTGGTGGTTCATGGTGAGTTTTATAACTTACTGAGTTACATAATGTAATTAAGAATAAATGTATATTTGGTGATCCACAAAGTTTTCCTTATGAATTTTGTGGATCACTGTCCCAAAAAGTTTGTCCATTAGTTATTGTTATAACTGCTTCCTATTTTAACAACGACAGTTGTAAGGATTAAGATTATAGCTTAGAAGTAAATATAAACTTTGAGACTTCAGACAGGATTTAAAAATTGCCAAATTGAAGACCATCCTAAGGTTACACAATCTACCTGCAATTAGAGCTTTCATATATATATATATAGTTTAAAACTTTAGAATAGAAGAAAGATATTTGTTCAGACCAGATATTGATATGTTGTGAGACATTTAAACACATATATGCACCCATGTGTGTGTAAAGTGACTTGGAATTTTTTTTTTTATGATAGAGGATTATAATAAAGATTAAGAATTATGTTTCAGAGATATAGAGGCTATTATATAAAATATTACTTCAAAGAGAGCATTACATTTATACAAATGTGTGTGTACATGAGCTCACATAATTATATGCATTTCTGTGTGTGCAAGTATTTATAAGTCGTTCTTTTAAGATTATGGAGGTAACATCATTGATTCCAAATAGAGAGCATTTTGTGTAAACCATTACTCTGATAATGATGATGAAATTAATAATAATAATAATAATAATAATAATAATAATAATAATAATAATAATAATAATAATAGTAATAATAGTAATAATAATGATAGTTATAATAATTCCTTATATTTCTCTATGCTCAGAAGGACTTATGATTTTGGCTTGTCTACATATTGAATATGAAGAAATCAGCTTCAAAGAATTCAGCTGGTTATCTAATCTGAAGAACCTGTGTAAGTATGTTATAAATGATCTTCTGAGTATTGACAAAGAAAATAACATATAAACATATGTGTTTATACACACATGCATGCATACATACAAATATATATATGTATATATATATATATATATAT
>NC_068984.1:30849875-30868340 GCF_001194135.2 Octopus bimaculoides
CATATATGTATATGCATATGTATGTATGTATGTATGTATGTATGTATGTATGTATGTATATGTAAGATAAATGAATAGAACAATACCAGAAACATTCTGCTCGTAGTTGAGGGTTTCTTGGCACTGACCTAGATGGAGATTAAAAGAATTGTCATTCAGAAGAATTTATATTGTTACAGTTAGATTCTAAGTTATGTATTGTTGTCATTTTATGTTTTTGCCTATTATTATAATTTTTTAATTTTGTTTTTGTTTAGTTTTGTTTTGTTCATATTTCCGACAATATTTTGAATGATTTGAAATATACAGATATAATGGAATGGATTTCTTCATTGGACCAAAATACTCTTGAGCTGAGCAAAAGCTATTTAATGTCATCATTTCCATAATCTACTTGTCTGAATACACTAGGCAGTAGAGAGTTTAATGAATTAAAAAAGAAATACTTTGGTTCACTACACAATAATATACATCGCAGCAATCTGGAAAGAATATTAGCTATTTTTTCTGAATAATGTTTCTGCAATCATTCTTTAAAATAGTTTTTACGTTGTTGTTTTGGAAATCTTTTTAGCTTTTATTTACGTAATTGGTACATACATTCATAGAAGCTGATACTCACGTATATTTTTACATGTGCATGAACAAACATAATACACACATTGGAACAACTTCGAGCATTTATGCAGATATGAAAAAATCAGATATATGCACTGTATGTGCATAAATGTGCACAGGTATTGGTACATACAAGTCCAGACACACACACACACACACACACACACACACACACATGGAAAAAACACATTCCTCTGTGTGTGTATGTATCAATATTGAAAGCACTATGTACATACAAATGTTGATGTATGTACTTGCATACTGCTCACAAAGGCTTAGCTATAATTTAAGCAAAAAATGTCAGACATAGCCACATGAAATCGTGACTACTTTAGCTTTTATGTATAATGATTTTATAGCTGAGTTTAGAAGTTAGTAAGGTGCCAGAGACCAATTACCAGTTGGAGTAGTATGCTCTGACAGCTACAAGTGAAAGAAATAAAAACATATATATTATCAATATCCAAGTTTTACAGACACTATTTACTATCAATATCAAATTCATTTTTTATTAACAGTTGCTGTGGTTGTTGAACTCCAGATTAACCCTGTTTTCATAGATCCCTGATGAAAACATTCTGGTCAATGCTGTCTCATATTTCAATGTTCAACTACATTGTCAAAAGCATCCTTCCTTTTTTAAAGGCACTAAATTGTAATTTGTAGTAATTTGTCTATTATTTCTTGCAAGTGACTATACAAGAAGCTTATGTAGTACTAGCTGAGGTACTCGGTAATACCCGGGAGTGGGGATATTCTTAGTACCCATTACAGTGCCTAATTTCTCTCAGATGAAAAAATGAAATCAAGACATAGGACAGATAATAGAAGGCATAAGAAAATTCATTCATGAAACTAATACAAATAAATACGTGTGGAATCAGAAAATAGCAATCATTTGGTCAGATGAGAGGAAAGCGGCAAATATATAATCAGTGGAAACATCTAGAAGGGAACTGTAAAAGAGTGCTATGAAAAAAAGAACATAAAATTTTGAGAGAAAATATTTAGAAATATTTAGAGAAAAGAGATTTTAAGCTTACAAAAATGACTGGAGTGCAGAGGTGGCAACGTGGTGGTCATAAAAGTCGTAAGATGCTATGAGGAGGAAAAACGAGCATACAAAAATGATGATTTTCCTCATTTTGGGGCAAATTCTCCTGCAACCCGAGAGAAAATTTTAAGTGCACATGCACTTAATTGATGACTGTGTTTCATGGGTAATCTTCCACTGATCATGAGAATCAAATATCAATGGCAACGGTTAGAATCGATGGTTTTAAGTGAAGGAGTAAAGGAAGTACATGTTACATGTTTTAGCACACAACATCACAATGTTCAGAAGCGATAATTTTAAGTGTAGGTGTTAAGAAAATACATGTTACAGCAACCTGAGAATGCTGAAATAATTGATGAACATTTTAACCCCACAACAATTTAGGCCAAATTTGTTCATCAGTTAATCAAAAATCATCTTAGGTTTTGCTTGAGTGGCCTAGGTAAAATTTTATTTGTTTCAACCCATCCTTACTGCATATTCCATCTGT
This sequence comes from Octopus bimaculoides, assembly GCF_001194135.2. Taxonomy (NCBI): domain Eukaryota; kingdom Metazoa; phylum Mollusca; class Cephalopoda; order Octopoda; family Octopodidae; genus Octopus; species Octopus bimaculoides. The sequence goes on from NC_068984.1 coordinate 30,852,041, forward strand.
GCATAAAATTTCAAGAAAATCGGTTGAAAACTTTAAAAGTTATGGCAGATCAGATTAGGTTCTTTTCCAGCATTTATCAAATGGCATCAAGTTAAAAATATATCAGAAGAAGGTGTAATGAAAATCATGTTGATATGGAAAAACTATTGTTTAAAATGTTATATATTCCATCATTTGACTACAGTAGCAGAGGGTCACAATCTTTCGTCATTCATTGCAGCTTTTATAACTAATTATAGTTATGTAGTTGGAATTTGAATCTCCATAAACTTTGAACTCAGAATGCAAATAGCTGGAACAGATATCACAGAGCAGCTCATCAAATGCTCTAATAATTCCATCAATCTACCACAATGGACTGGAATAACCTCTTCCCCACCCAATAAAAAAACAAAGAACATAATATATCTTGGCAGAATTTGAAGTCAGAGCTGTGAAGCAAATACTGCAAAACTGCAAAGCTTCTCAGCCAATCTTCTAACAGCTTCACCAAATGTGACACATTAATATATTATTGAGTGTATTTGTAAATGGTAAAACATCATGAGATATTAAACAGCTTAAATAATGTATTATTTTTCTTTCTTAATGATTCAGTGATTCAACAATGTGTGGATTTACTATGCACTGATTTATGGAAATATTCTTTAAGCATAGACTTAAAAGTGTGGATTTTCAGCATACACTTTACAGGATATAGTAGAATAGTTGAATCTATGGAAACTAACAGTTTTCTTTGCTAATACACTGGAATAAATTTAATGCTGTGTGGAAGAAAAGAAGTCTAACATTTAGGGCAAAACCCTTTATCAGAAAGAGCCGAAATATATTGTGATATAGCAAAATAAAAACAGTAATGAGAGAGGGTGAGTCAGGGAATACTATATCAATGATAAGAGGGAGAATGGGAACATAGAGAAAAGCAAAAGAAGAAGGGAAGAAAATGAGGAGGCAACAAGTACTGGTAGAAGGGGCAGCAGTGAAAGCAAGGAGAAAATAAAAGGATTGCCAACAAATTTGAAATGAGAGTGCTCATTCACTTTCAGGCAGTCTATACATCAAAATATTGGTCTCACAATAACATACCTTTTCACCTCAGGCTGAAAAAAATTCCACAAATATGAGTAAATAGTAATAAATGTGGTAATCTACAAAAATTGAAATAGTAGTTAAATTTCATTCCTTATAGCTACCATCAACATCTTACTTGGTGTATTATTTTGGCTCAGATGTTTTAGTCCATGGGTTGAATGAGACATCACAAAGCATCTTTGCCAACACTTGTTTTCTGATGGAAATATTTGCATTCCATTGGTCATTAGACATTGAAGTCACCAAGCTACAGGATACATTGGTGATAAAAGATATATACTAAATGTCCTCATTGCCACTCTCCACACACATACACACATACACACACACATACATACATACATGCATACATGCATACATGCATACATACATACATACATACATACATACATACATACATACAAACAAACAAATATCTGATGTGTTTCACACACAAGGTATAGATCAACCTGATGCTATGGTATAAAACATTTACCCAAAGTGTCATGTAGTGGGACAGAACCTGAAATCAGGTATTTACAAAGTGAACTTCATTACACACTGTCAAGCCTGCACTTTATATAATTTGCAATTTCTTCAACTTTTTATCTCTCTGTCTCTTTCCTGTGTGAAATGATTACAAAATATCATTATCAGGGCATTTTTTTGTATCTTTGTTTATAACCTGAATAGTAACATTTATAATGCTGAAATATTTTTTAAAAAGAAATTTATAATTTTAATGACAATGTTTATTATTATGGCAAAATATTTCTGTTAACATAGGCAACTTTTTCAATGTACTAATCTAACAAATTAACAAACTTTTGATGAATTTATCTAATAGCAAAACGTTGAAAAAATGTTTATGGAATTTATTTGCATCCAAAACAGGATTGCAGGACTAACCTTATTGCTTTTTGTTAAACTGTCACATTCCATGGCATAAAATTCTTCAAGATTTTGCTACTTTGAGTTGTTTAAAAATTTTCAATATTTTGCTGTTTGTTAAATTGTTACATTATCTGAACTTTTTCAACTATTTTTCCATTTGCTAATTTACTAGGTTAAAGAAATTGCTAATTTAATATATATTTTCTTGTAATAAATTTCATTAAAGTTCGCCAGTTAAAAAAAAAAGATAAGTGATAGGTGATGTTAAATTAAAGAAATTGCCAATTTGAGTATATAATATGGCCATATTGAATAAAATTTGATTGCCAGGTACAATGTGATAAATTGCCACATTTGTTAACATTTACTGCTCTCTGGTGGACTCTCTTCTGCTTGCGGTGTAAAAGTACGATATGGTAGAAAATTATGCTGACTTATTAATTGTGGTTGAGGGTACAAAAGTGTATGAGCCTGAGAGGAGGTGGTAACAAGAAAAACAATATACAGACATAGTTTTGTTCTTTTACATCATTGTTTCAAATTCAGCTGGAGTTGAATTAGCCTTTATTCTTTCCATATTTGATATAATTACCAAATATTTAACTGTAATTGATTCAGTTAATATTTTCCTTGCTGAGATAAGCAGCTGTCTTAAATTTGAGCACAATAGTTTGGGCAACTTCAATAAAGTCAAATTAGTTGCTGGCTAATAGTCAGTCATAATGTTTAATAAACAACATTCTGAAATTTAACTTCATTGAAGTTATTTTCAGTCAGAAAGTAATTAACCCAATGTCTTCTTCCTCTGAATTAACTGCTTTGTTGCACTCGAGTCTTATTTTCATTCATAACAGAAAATTTCAGATCTTTCTAATCTTCCTCCTTTTAGTAAAACATATAACTGTATCAACATGGCTTCCAAGGATGAAATGTGGAACACACTCATTCTGATATTTATTTGTAGCAATGTCAATCAAAATTGTATAGGTGCTCCCCTGGTGCTTTTTCTTTTGTGCTTGCTAGGCATCATATTTGTGTGCACTAAATCTCATTATAGAAATATACATAGAAATGGCTTCATTGTCAACACATCAAATATGTAGAATTGACAAAACAATAGATTAGATTACAAAGACAAACATGTTATGCTTTATTTTTCTCTTCTAGTCAGACTGTTCCTTTTCACATTAATGCCCAGTAAAATAACTACTACTAGTTCGTTTTTTAATCTTTCAAATAAAGAGAGAGATAATCCCAAAAGTGATACAACTTCCTAACCTATTGCCAAGAATAGCTTTGCTGATAGATATTTTAATAGTGATGATCACAATATCACAAAACATCTTCAGTGCTCTTGAGATTTTGGTTCCTCCAAATATGAAAATATTTCTAATGATGAAAATGAGGAAGAAGTGAAAGGGACTGAAGAATTATTGGTGTCTCTACTGCCACTGCAGATTAATATCATGAAAACTGAAGGAAATCATATAATTTTGATACAATATAAACCAAAGAAATTTGCGAAGGAGTTTAGTTAGTGAGAATTCGAGAGTGAATGGTTCAAAATTTTCCTTTGACTACCTATGACATGTGTAACATTATTATCCTTGTAAAGTTTTCATGTATAACTTTTACTTTTGAAGAATAGAAGAAGAAAAACTTGCTCATGCTTGCCATCAGCAGATCTTGCTGAAGTAGATGTTGAGAAGATGTAAGGTATAAACTATCAATAAATCAAAAGAAGCAAGTAGTGCAGAACCAAGAGTATTTGAAAATTATCAAAAGTCTGTTGGTGTCTGTCCAACAAACATAACTCAATGGAGTCATGCAGAGGATTGTGATCACTTAGATGAGGTTTCTGATATTAAGCATGGTAAAATTTTGAAACTTCTACCTCTTTGTCTATAAGACGCATAGATAACCTCAGCTGGTGTTGTTGAAGCTGTTGACAAGAATAATTTTCATGGTGTACAGCCTGTCTTCAATGAAATCACTGGTACCTTGACAAAATATATTTCTAGAGATTCCTTCAGTATTCTCAGATAAATGAAAACGTATCTGAGAGTTACAATGGATTAAATGTGATTAAGCAGTGCGGCAATACAAAATACTGAGTGAAATTACACCAACATGTCTGGTGACAAATAATTGCTATTCTTGGAGTTAATAAAGACAGAAAACATAATTTCTTTTAAGCTCCACACTGTGTGAATTCTGCTGAATGAATATTGTTGATTGATAAAAAAAAAAAACGATGAAACATTTACTGGAAATTAATTGTGTCTTTATCTGCAAAATTTCCGGCAAATCAGCACCTCTGCTCACCTTAACTAAATAGTCTTATATACCTATGAATACAACAATTGTTTTTTCTCATTAGTTGAATGCATTGAATATATCCAGAGGTTTGGGCCATTGCAACCAATCTAACAAAAAAATCTTTCTCAATAGGTTAACATCTTTGGTAAAAAAAAAAAGAAGAAAAAAAAGAAGAAAGGAAAATTGCAATACAAATCTGTGCTTTAAATGATAAACATCTATTTTATTTTTCCATAAGGAACAAATTCTCATTAACAAATCAAATGTCTATCATTCAGAAATTTTTTTCTGACGGCATTAAAAGAATTAATTAGTTTAAATTGGTGTCATTTTCACATCACAGATATGTTGTATTTTTATTTTGTTTCTAATGTTAGATTTGCTTTTAAATGAAATGTTTCTATTTTCTCTGAGGCTCTATTTAGATGAATGCCTTACAATTAACTGGATTTTAATTATTGCATATGCTTAACAATAGATTTCAACTTCAAGTAGGCTACTTTTTCAAAGACAATAGGAAATAGCTTTTACCAACTTCTAAGTCTACATTCAAAGAATATTTCAAGTGGATATTACTTCTTGTGAAAAATGTATGACAAATAACCTATCTAGCCTTAGCATTTTATATAAAAGTATGCACATGCTTTTCTTTAGCACCACAAATCTTTTCACAGTCAATATGATGAGAAGTCTCTTCTGAATTTTATATTATTCTCTCTTCCATTCCTCACCTCTTAATATCGAAAAACAATTTTCTTTTGAATTTTGTTAATTGCACACATGTTGAAGTTTTTTTTTATGGCTATATTTTTCTTTTTTGCTTGTGTATCTTATAAAACTGCCATTTCCTATGATGCCACTTATGCTTGTAGGTTCTTGACATTTTATAACCTACAGAAGTTGAGCAGAAATGACTGATTTGAGGCCAGCTTTTGAAATGATGCAATAAATTGCATGCTTAGTTAAATCTAATTCTAATTGTTATTATAGAGGTGAAAATACTTATAGTAAACATCCTGATAAACAGATGCAAGTAAAGTAATAGTGCCTCGTTCAAGTCTTGTTATAGGAGCAATATCTGGGGAATATGGTTGGTGGGGGCATCGTTTTCCATTCAAACTGCTCCAGCCTTTGGAATGTCATCCTCGCTGTATGTGGCCAAGCATTATCTTGTTGGAAGAACACCTTTCATCTTGAAACCAAAGATGGTCGTTTTTCTTCTAGCACTGACTTGAGTTACTTGAGCCTGACCAAATTCAGGCTTCTCTGCTAGTTCCTCAATAGTTATAAAGGGATTTTATTCCACCAGGGTTTGCAGATCTACAGCTCTTCCAAGATGAAGCTCGTCTTCTAGGCTGTAGCTTCCAGCTCAGAATTTCAGGAACCATAGCTGATACTGGCTTATTGTCTGATCTTCATATACTGAATTAATATTCTTTGTACTTTCCATTGTATTGTTGCCTTTACTGAATATGCTGAATATGCTCCTTTGTCACTTCCATTATAGCTTTGAAAAAATGACTGTTAAAATCGAACTGCACTCTTCAAAACTTGTACTACAAATAAGGACAAGATATAATTACTACCTGCTTTTATAGCAAGTTGATGCAAATAGTTTATCCCACCTCTCCTACTTTTAGTTCATGTGATTGAAAAATAACGCATTATTTATGAGATGACCCAATAGTAAGAAAATTTTAACAACTGGTGTATTCTCAAGTAACACAATAAAAGGAGAAATTCTGAATATGAAAATTTTGTCTGTATTTTTCCAATATAATTTGGGGATTAAGACACACACACACACACACACACACACACACACACACACTGTTGCCATCATCAGCATCACCACTACCATCATCATCATCATCATCATCATCACGATCACCATCACCATCATCATCATCATCATCATCATCATCATCATCATCACAATCATCATCAACATCATCATCATGATAGTTTTCCTAGTGTGGAAACAACAGAGGGACCAGCAATCCAAATAGACAGTAGCATGGTAGACAAAGCCATGAAGGATATGAAGACAGGGAAAGTCCCCAGCCCATCTGGAATAACTGCTGAGATGTTTAAAACACCTGGCAGTGTGGATTATGTTCTAGTCACCTGTATAATTAGTCATACCCAATGACAGAAGGAGTCATAGCCAATGACTGGTGTAGCAGCACCATAGTCAACTGCTACAAAGATAAAGGTAACGCTTTACACAGAAATAATTACAGAGGTATTAAAGTGTTGGATCAGGTGATGAAGGTTATGGAGAGAGTCATAGCCCTACTAATTAGGGAGAGGTTTAGTCTAGATGAGATGCAGTTTAGTTTTGTGCCAGGGAGAAGCACCACTGATGCTGTATTTCTGGTAAGGCAGCTGCACATGACGTACCTAGCCAAAGACAAACCCCTGTGCTTTTGTTGACATGGTGAAGGCCTTTGACAGGGTCCCCCAATCCCTTATCTAGTGATCAATGTGGAAACTAGGGATAGATGAGTGGTTGGCCAGAACTACCAAAGTCTTAATAAGTAGGAAGGCAAACAAATCACAAATCCCTTCAGGTAGATGGCCGTGCTTGATCTGTAGGAAAGACATTGGTAGAAATTCCATGAGATGTATCCAGTACAAGCAATGGACACATAAGAAGTGCAGCAATATCAGATGAAGGTTATATGATAAAATAATTTTTGTGCATGGAAGGTGAACAGGTACAATAAACACTAAAAGTCAGTAATGGAGGTGGATACTCTGAGAACATAGATGCAAGAATAAGAATAGGCTAGGCAAAGTTGAGAGAGCTTCTAACTTTGTTGGCAACAAAGGGCCTCTCCCTTAGAGTGAAGATAGACTGCATGATACCTGTGTGCAAACAACAGCTATGCTACACCGCAGTGAATCATGGGCTGTGACCACCAAGAACATGCATAGGCTTGAGAGAAATGAAGCTAGTAGGTATCACTGGATGTGCAATGTCAGTGAGTATATACAACAGAGTGTAAGCATCTTGAGTGTAAAGTTGTGCATAAGACGCATCAGATGTAGTGTGCAAATGACAACTGTGCTGGTATGATCATGTGATGCATATGGATGAGAACAGCTATGTAAAAAAAGTTCCGATCATTCACTGTGGAGAGAACCTGTGGGAGAAGTTGACCCAGGAAGACATGAGATGAGGTGGTGAAGCATGATGTTCGAACGTTGGGCATCACGGAAGCAATGACGAGCAACCAAGACCTTTGGCAATAATCCATGCTTAAGAAAACTCATCAAGTCAAGTGAAGTCATAGTCATGTTCAATACAGGTGTCACATAATTGGCACCCATGTTGGTGGCATGTAAAAAGCACCTTTCAAGTGCTGGGCCTCATGGAGGCAATGTGGCTGATACTGGTGTTGTGTAACTGGCACTCCAATTGACTTCCTGCATTTTATATATATGTGGCTGTGTGGTAAAATACACTTACCCAAGGTTTCACACAGTGGGACTGAACCTGGAACTATGTTACTGGGCAGCAAGTTTCTTACCACACAGCCACATATATATAAAATGCAGGAGGTCAATTGGAATAATGTGATCCAGGTGTTTATCTTGGGAGACTATTCTATGGATAGCATCTACTTGAAAATTGGAAGTGGTAAATTCCCTTATCAAATTGTTATTTCTGTAGCTAGAAAAATCACCAATTACTTATACATCATAGATATAAAGAATAGACATTGAAGATTGGTGTTGGAGATCTTTTATCTTTTGCTTGATTCAGTCATTAGACATGTTAGGGCATCACCTGGAAGGTTTAAGATGAACAAATTCAACCCAGTACTTATGATTTTTAAGTCTTGTACTTATTCTATCGATTTCATTTGCCAAACTGCTAGGTTAAGGGCACATTAATAAATCAACACCAGCTGTTACATGGTGGTAGAGGACGAATACAGTACAAACACACACACACAGAGATACACACGCAAGCGCATGCATGAATGCACACACTCACACATGCACACACATAAATGCACACACACACACACACACACACACACACACACAGAGGACAGGCTTGTTTCTGTTTGTAACTACCAAATCCACTCACAAGCTTTGGTCAAGCCAAATCTATAGTAGAAGACACTTGCCCAGGTGCTATGCAGTGGAACTGAACCAAAGATCATGTGGGTTTGAAGCATGCTTCTTAACCGCTCAGACATGTCTGCACCTATATAGGAGTGTGCTACTTTTTGTTTTGGTATAGTTTACATGTTTCCACAATTTCACATTGATTAATCTCGTGTCATATTTATAAACATGTCTGCAATTAACGAGCTACTAATATCTGCTGTGCAGACACAGCATTCATAAAAATGTTCTTCAGAACTTTCCACAAAAGTAATATGCAGAAAAAGTTAGCAATTTTACTTAAATATAGGATATTCATCAACGTTTATAGTGGGCAGTACTAAGAAATATAATTTTATTAGGAAAATGACAGGAAGAGAAAAGAAATAAAGAGAAAAGAAAAGACAAAATGTCCAGCCTTGTTCAACCTTGACCATGTAGCTCCAGAACATTACCTGACTACCTGCTGTGTTTTCTTCTATTAATGGGATTGGTTAGAGAATATTTACTTATACCACAATAGTACACACATGGTAACTCATTTTTACATATTGCTAGACATCATGTCTTTATTCCATTGACATGTGCACCTTTATTTACATATATATTCTCTCACATACTTCAAACAAGTATAGATATATCTATACAATCATACATACATACCCATTCATATATTCATACTCACACACACATATTCATGCACACACACACACATACACGCACTTGCCTACATGCATATAGATTGATACATATACTCATATGCATACTTGTATACAATCAAGGGTATACTTACAGACACAATATCAGTATGAAAACTAAATGGAGACATAAATGTGTGCACGTGTGTCTTCTTGTATATGTGTTTACATATCCTTACCCCCTAAACTAGTCAACACATAACTATATGCTAGTATATATGCATACTCATACACATATACACTGATATGGCTGCATCAATGTGTATACACAATGTTAGTAATACCCACTTTTATTCATAGGAACATATATATAAATAAATACACACATGTACACAGGTGAGCACATAAGTATAAAACAAGGTGGAAAAAATAGTACTCAAATACCAAAGGTAAAAAATCATCACAGACCTGTTACTCGGAGTTTCATGCTCTCATTTTTCAGACAGTTGTGTTGTTTTCATCACAATTGTCTGACAAACCGGAGCATGAAACTCTGAGTAACATTGCTGTGATAATTTTTGCAGCTTTAATAAAATGTACTTCATTATCATTATCATAATCATCACCATCATCATCATCATTGTTTAACGTCCATTTTCCATGCTGGCATGGGTTGGACAGTTTGACTGAGGTCTGGAGAGCCTACAGCTGCACCAGGCTCCAATCTGATCTGGCAATGTTTCTACAGCAGGATGCCCTTCCTAATATTGTAATGGAGATCAGTGAGTAGAAAGTGATAGTGCTTATTATCAGTAGAAGATTAATTTTCATATGTAGGATTATTTCTCACACGTTAGGGAAAGTGGGAGAAAGATTGTGATGCTAAGCTGCTGAAGAAATTTATAGGTTTGAAATATCTTGAAGATTTAAGGATATTTACATTTACTTCATTCCGGATTCTGTGTAATCTTTAACTCCCTTTACAATAATTTTTATCATGATTCACTCAAATCAGTTTGTATTTTAAATAAGTTTATTTTCCTCTAAATAAAATAATTATAGCATAATAAAATACATAGGGTGTTCACTTCTTTGAATATATTTTACATAATTCTTTCTACTAAAGGCACAAGACCTGAAATATTGGGGGAGGAGATTGGTTGATTTTATCGAGCCCAGAATTTGACTGGCACATATTTTAAAGCCTCTGCAAGGATGAACGACAAAGTTGACCTCGGTGGAATTTGAACTCAGAACTTAAAGACAGATGAAATAATGCTAAGCCTTTTTGTTGGGCATGCTAAGGATTTTGTCAGTTTGCCTTGAGTTTGTTTTACATAATGTCATCACTTTTTGTATGTATATTCAAGGCAATTTGGTTTTTAAAGTGACAGTATTGAACAAATATCTTCTAAAGTGAATGTAGAACATTGTCAGAGTTACCAAAGAATTTTAAACACTAACAGTATCTAGATACTTTAGCGCTAATATGCCAAATCAGCTAACTGCCACTAGAGCAGAATGGTCTCCACCAATTTTCTAGCTAATTAATCAGAAATGTCACTTAGACTGAAAAACCTGATGAAGCATTGGACATCTGGATATACATACAGATGACAAAAAGATATAGAATCGTCTACTCTGAAGTGAGTGCTGCAGTATGACCTTGGCCATTGTGGCCAAAACAAAATAGCAAATTATATTTTATATTCATTGTTGTTCATTGACAATACCTCAGAATCAAAGAAGCTTGCCTACTAGATTTAACTTTTGTGGAACTGAATGTGAGTGAATGGTTCAATGTGAGTCCACTGGCTAAATTGGTTGCTTTGTGTTGTTTTCTATATACAGTCATCATGAGATATTTAATTTGAGTTGAGTCGAATTTCGAAGCTGTACAGATGATTCTTTTCAAATTCTGTCAGATATTTGCTAAGGGTTCTTGCTTGTATACATTTATATTACCCTTTTTCAATATATCTTTATACTCTTCTTATTTTATCCTCTTTTTGTGCATTTTCCTTCATTCAGCTGAGAGGAAAAGATGGCTAAGGATATCTATGGTCCAGTGTTCACAAAACGTGAAAAATTCATCTATACTATGATTATATAACATGACTACAGGAAACATTACCTTCAATGAACATACTGATATTGCCCTATCTATTTTATCCCTGGATGGATATGATTATCTTTAAGCATGTCTTAGTGTCTATTTGCAATTATATGGATATATCATCCAATATTTGTCCAGGTTTCAGAGACATACAGGAGAGTGAGAACTAAAATTGCCTTTTATATATAATAAATTTGATTTGTTTCTGGTCATGATCATCATATACTTGTCTTCTCAGGTTACTAAAGGTTGTGCTGGCAAATGTTATCTGGTACTGGATCTCCTTAACAGTGTTCACATTCTGTGATTGATGACTTTCCAGTTATTGTATGGTAACTACATTTTACACCATCTAAGTTACTGAATGGCAGGATTAATTTCCTGCTTGTTTGATGCGTGTTGATGCAAGATCTTATGTTGAGGTTTAGATCTATGCTTCCATATACATCAACAAAAATGTTAGTAATTGTGTCATCCTCTGCACATTGAAGTTCATTTATACCAGAACAGAAACCATGCTTACTTGTGTCTTGGCACAGAATCTGCCAGGAGTTAAACAGCTTGCCATTTATGTGGTAGACTATCTGGATGCCATATGTATTATATGTTAATCTAGGTAATGCAGTCTGACATTCATATTGGAATTTTATTCTTCTCAATTACCTTCATATAACTCTCTTTGTTTTAACACACTTCTCTATATACATAAAACAGCCCCACAGTTAAAACACTGCTCAATATGACCGCTAATTTGAATAATGTCTGCAAACATCTACTCCATTTGTTCATTCTGTTTTAGTGGTAATGCTTCTTAAGGGAGAAAATGTAATAAAGTATAAAGTAGATTAAAACATTTTTCTGATATGTTGCTCCATTATCTCTGCTTAGTGGATAACACACAGGATCAAATATCAACAACGTCCATTGTATAGTAATATATTGCAAGTAATTTGTTTCACACACCAGAAAATCAAATGATATCCTTGAGGAAGGAATCTTTGCAGGAAAATCTAAAAAGGAAGAAAAAAAAAAAAGATTGCCATAATGTTGAAGAAGAAAGAAAGAAGAAAAAACACAAAGCCATTAAATAGTCAAATAGTGCTTTGGCTGCATAAGCGGGCTGTGATCGTTGCTTTAATGTTGGATATTGTTTATATCAAATATCACCATTTGATTCTTCATTAGATTGATAAATGGTGGAAAATGTAATTTCTTATTTTCTTTAGAAAACATGAAGCCACTTCCTGCACTCATACCGTTACAGGCATTAATAGGGAATAATTGTAATACTCCGTAATTGTGAGAGAGTAGGTGCATGGGTTCATATCAAAGTGTGTATGTTAACATGTATGTCTCTCTCACTTCTTCTGTCTTTATATATGCATGTATGCATGTGGAAGTAGAAAATAGATTAACAATTGTTTACTGTAAGCTATTTCCTCTTCAATGGTATTCTTTCTGCACAGTCATTCTCACTGTACATGCACACACATACATACACACATGCGCGTACACACGCATGCACACATGCACAAACACGTGCACACACACAGATGCACACACGCAAATGTACAAATGAATAACACAAAAATGTTATGGAAGCTATCTTGAAACTGTTGTGACAATTCTCTCATTGGCCCTAATCCTCAACATTGATTAAACTGCTCTAGAGAACAAACTGTTTATTATTTTCACACAGTATTTTATCACAACATTCCATTAAACACATTTTGGTCTCTGAAGTAGAGTGAATGTTTTTTCTCCAAACTCAGAATCAGCTACATTACATATTTTTTCTGTAACTGTTATTTTGTTCTGTTTTCATTAAAAGAAAGACAAGTGAAACCCAACAAAGCACAATAAAAAAAGAATGTTCTTTTACAATTATTAACACTAGGAAGTTTAAGTCTAAAGTGTTATAACAGTTTGGCAATCTCTTGCACGCTTATTTTCCATTCATGAGCCAAATCATCATCATGATCATTATCCACTACATTATCATTTAAAATCCACTTTTCTGTACTCGTATAATATTTATTTGCAGCATATTTTCTACAGCCAGATGCTCTTCCAGTCACCAACCCACACTTGATTCCAACCAAGCAAGGTAATATTTACCAGACATGTCTGCAGAACATTAGAAATGACATTGCTTGCATGGCAGTAATACTTATTTACGACTATCAGAGGATGTCAAGACAAGGAGACACAAACACATCATCATCATCATCACCATTTAACATCTGTTGTCCATGCTGGCATGGGTTGGATGATTTGACTGCGGCTGGTAAGCTGGAAGGCTGCACCAGACTCCAGTCTGATTTGGCATGGTTTTCTATGGCTGGATGCCTTTCTTAATGCCAACCACTCCAAGAGTGTAATGGGTGCTTTTATAAACATGTATATATATACATATAATAAAGATAAATCATATATAGAGATATTCTATTGACATTCAATAATTTATTTATATTACAATATTACATTGAATACTATGAATATAATACCTAACATAACGTAATATTATATAAATAATTATAAAAACCATAGAAGTCCAACAAATTCTTTTGGCTTACATATATTTTTTTCTGATATACATAATCACAGTTCAATTATATACAAGTCACTTCAGGGTTAATTCAATTCAGAAAGACAAAATACTGTCTGGAACGGATGGCTGGATTGTAAAAATTGATTGAAATGCCTGTGTTATGAGCGTGAGTGTTAATTTTTGAATCTTACGTCAATTACAATTAAAAAAACTACAAAAACATTATACAGATATATATTGGGTAATGGTTGAAACCATGGGACTATGCACAGAGCAATGTTGGAGAGAGTGGAGGCCGACTTCCAAGAATGCCTTCAGAAATGCATCAATGAAAACGGACACCACATAATGGATGTTGTTTTCCACACTTAATTTTGACAAATGTTAATTCAATACGAACATATTGATGTTGATAAAATTTGTTTGCAGTTAAAATTAATGATTTTGTGAATGTTTCAAAAACGTCCGTCCTCTCTGCCCAGCTCTGTTCTTGGAATTTCAAATAGAACCCATTCAGGTCACACGAAAAAACTGGTCTCCTTCCATCGTTCCTGATGGGGATATACTCATTTACTAATTCTTCTCCAGGTTGTGATGTCTCTTGTTTATTTTACATGAAGCAAAGTATATAGACTACTTTGACATGGATGAAGCGTTACTCTAACAACATGTGCCACTTGAACCTAAGCCACCACCACTACATCATCATCATCATCATCATCATCTTCATCTTCATCACCATCATTTAGTATTCATTTTTCATGCTGGATGTTTTTGACAGGGTCTTGCAATCCACAGAGTAACATCAAGCTCTAATGTCAGCTTTAACATGATTTTTTTTTTGTAGCTGGATGCCCTCCCTAATGCCAGTCCTATTTACAGTGTGTACTGAGTGTTTTTCACAGGTCACTGGCACCAATGGAGTTGCTAAGTAACTTGCAAGATAAGAAAAGAACAAAAAAAGGTAAAAGCCCCTTCAACCAAATGATGGGAAGTATTTAAGAAGGGGAGGTGGCTGCATGCCAGTTGCTGGGAGGCTAAAGCATGATAGAGGGACAAGTGTGGGTGTGTTACAATAGAAAAGATACATAGCTATCCTGCATTATATAAGAGTGAGTGTGAGTAGTTGGGAAGAAGATAAGATGGTAGTGATGGGGTACATGAGCAAGCCTTCAAGGAGCAGAGAGGTGAGCATAAAAGAAAATACAGAGACTGGGTCAGGAGGAGGAAGGAAATGGGGATAACTTTAAGTCCACATTTGAATTACTTTTGCTGCTACCCTCATATGTATATCTCTGATTCATAAATCTTGGGAATGAAATTAAGCTCACCAGGTAAATTTCCATAGTGAACACTTAGCATTTACAGTCTATTTCCCCTATACTGTTGTCTCAATGTACAATTAGGTGATGAAAATTGTAAGAAAATTTCAAGTAACTGGTTATCAGTTAACTGATTAAATCTTAATAAGAGCAACTAATTTCAGCTTGTTTGATTGCATCAATATCTGGATATAAGCTTGCACATTTTATGTAAGGAAATGAATGTTTCACCTACTTAGAGGTTGTAATTTAATCATGTGTGCTCCCTTAAAAGCTGGAATAATGTCCCAGGATTATCATTTCCATTTGTAGAGTTGGTCATTCAATTATCCACCATGCTTTGTTTTCTTTTTAATAAACCTGCTGAAACTGATTGTCATAGTCTGATGCAAAATATCCCAGTTTTTAGAATACTCATTTGTAATTAAGATTAAGAAAGTTTAACATTTCAAATGAAAAGATATTCCAGTAGTGATTAAGTTAGTTAATTTATTAAATCCTTACAAATTCCTGATTAAAAAAGAAAACAATAATAATTGAAAGACAATTGTTTCATTAGAGTTATTGTCATGAACTGATTAAATATTATGATATGGAGATAAACCTATACCATGCCATTACCAAATAAGATACTACTCCCTAACTGTTTCTTGTAAGAACACAAAAGATGAAATCAATTGATGTGAACAAAATGGTTAAAATGTCAAAAGGTCTTTAAAAGTTAGTAATGTTATTGAACCAATAGTGGCTTGACTGGAAATTTAGACAAGAAATCTATGTATCTCAACATGTGTGTTTCATAATGTGATGTGAAGGAGCCAACACAGCCTGGCTCATAACACTGCACATAATTAAAGTGGGACTCTATTAATAAGATATTAAATATATCAATGAAGGCAATTTCTACATTTCATAGGAAAGATTTATCATGATAGAATCAGTAAATGTTCAATACTTCATGGAGATATAAAGTTAATATTTAATCTACTATAAACAATAAATTAAAATATGTTTTTACTCTTGTATATGGTGTATTCATCATCATCATCATCATCGTTTAACGTCCGCTTTCCATGCTAGCATGGGTTGGACGATTTGACTGAGGACTGGTGAAACCGGATGGCAACACCAGGCTCCAGTCTGATTTGGCAGAGTTTCTACAGCTGGATGCCCTTCCTAACGCCAACCACTCAGAGAGTGTAGTGGGTGCTTTTACGTGTCACCCGCACGAAAACGGCCACGCTCGAAATGGTGTCTTTTATGTGCC
>NC_068984.1:30869263-30871898 GCF_001194135.2 Octopus bimaculoides
TATATATATATATATATATGCCTGTGTGTATGCGTGTATATATGTGTATGTATTGTATTAAAATATATTTTCCACTTATTTTTCTTATTTACTGATTTTTCAATTGATATGACTTCTCACTTCTCTTCCCACATAATCTCGTGTTTCTTTATAAAATAACAGATTTTTTGAGTCACAAGATTGAAAGAAATTTTTCAGTGTCTATTGCAAAGGCTACAATTTACAAATTTTCTTATAGAAAACAAGTAATATCAATAGAATAGATATAAGAACTAAATATGCATTTTACTGTGTTGTGTCAAAAGATTTGCAATATTTTGGAAACTTATTTGCTTTATTCATCAAGTTACAATGAAAGCAACCTTGCATTCAAATTAGTAGCCATTGTGCGGCATCGTCTGAAACCACCTTTCTGCTATTTTTCTGTTTTATCCTACACTGATAACAGTCCTTGTCCTTTGAGGCCAAGAACCTCTTCCTTAAATCTTTCACTTCCTCTTGGTTGATCAAGCATCTCAAGTGTGGGAAATCAGCCATGGACTGGAACAAGTCCTAATATTTGGCACTCTGATACCCAACACAAAACATCTTACAGAGGTAACTTTTTTCCAATATTCAGATGTCTTCTAGTCATTCAAATCAGCTAACGTCTTCTCAACTGCAATTTTAATCTTTTATGTTCTCTAACACCATTGCCTGTTCACCAATTGATGAAGTTGTTCTTCAAAAAAAGATTCATAAGATCATGAAATTTAGTCCAAACTCCCTGTATATATACTCTTTTACTCTCTTTTACTTGTTTCAGTCATTTGACTGTGGCCATGCTGGAGCACCGCCTTTGGTCGAGCAAATCGACCCCGGGACTTATTCTTTGTAAGCCTAGTACTTATTCTATCGGTCTCTTTTGCCGAACTGCTGAGTTACGGGGACATAAACACACCAGCATCGGTTGTCAAGCGATGCTAGGGGGACAAACACAGACACACAAACGCACAAATACACACACACACACACACACACACACACATATATATATATATATATATATATATATATATATATATATATATACGATGGGCTTCTTTCAGTTTCCATCTACCAAATCCACTCACAAAGCTTTGGTCGGCCCAAGGCTATAGTAGAAGACACTTGCCCAAATTGCCACACAGTGGGACTGAACCTGGGACCATGTGGTTGGTAAGCAAGCTACTTACCACACAGCCACTCCATAGTTTTATATTCACATATATACATAAATACATATATACATGCTTAAATATATGTATCCATATGTATATGATCATGATGGACTCTCTCGTCGAAGACAATATGTGTTTAGCTTTTTGCCAAATGACTTGCAAAAATGTTTTGTTTATAGTGATCAAATGCTTTTGCTGTATGTTTATATATTTGTATGCATTTATGTGTTGCTGTGTGGTCAGAAGCTTGCTTCCCACCCACATGGTTCCAGGATCAGTTGCACTGCATAACATCTTGGGCAAGTGTCTTTTATAATATCCTCAGGCTGACCAAAGCCTTGTGGGTGGATTTGGAAGATGGAAACTGAAAGACGCTTGTTACATATATATATATGTATATATTTATGTGTGTGTGTCTCTCTGCATCTATGTTTTCCCCACCCTCACTGCTTGACAACTGATGTTGGTGTGTTTACGTCCCTGTAACTGAACAGTTCAGCAAGAAGAGATGAATATAAGTACTAGGCTTACAAATATAAGTCCTGGGGTCAATTCTTTTAATTAAAACACCCTTTAAAGCTGTGCTCCAGCGTGGCTGCAGTCAAATGGCTGAAACAAGTAAAAGAATAAAAGAATATATATATGTACAAAGAGGGATAAGCAGCTACTTATAGCATCACACAATCTGTTTCCAAATCAATGGATGCATATTTCATGTGCAAAAAGAATCACCAGAAGCGCTGAATGCTCACTGCACAAACACACACACATTTTTGCAGATGCATTGAGAATACAGAGAAACATGTATGGACACATATATACCTTTACTTGCCCTCCCTCTTTCATACTGTACCTTTTGTTTTTAATATACTTTCCTATAATTGGAAATAGTCAGTCGTAAAATTCCCGCTAATAATGAAGTTATCTCATATAAAACTTCTGGAAATAGTTTTGATGACATAAATCTGCCACTTCAACCAAATTTATGACACTGTAGATAAATAAAATTATTTCAAGATATTGAAATTAAAACAACAATCACAACAGCAAAAACAACAGACAGTTTGTTTGAATGAAATTCTCAGCTTTTGCTATTGATTGAAAGTTTAAATTCAAAATGTCAAGTGAATGCCGAACTGAGGTTCATTTAATTACAACTTAGTTTCATCAACTTTCTAATATAAAACTTAATTCAGTGTATAAACATTTGTTGTCTTAGTTGAAGTGAATGCAGATTGTACCTCTATGAAGATGTATATATATAAATATATATGTGTGTGTGTGCGTGAGTATACACATTCACATACATATACATACATACATCTATATATACATTTATATGTATGTATATACATATATATAAGCATATATACACTTAGATGTATGAATGTATATAAATGTATATATATACATATATATAAGCATATATACACTTA
>NC_068984.1:30872010-30876970 GCF_001194135.2 Octopus bimaculoides
ATATATATATATATACTTTTATTCTTTTATACTTTTACTTGTTTCAGTCATTTGACTGCAGCCATGCTGGAGCACCACCTTTAGTCGAGCAAATTGACCCCAGGACTTATTCTTTGTAAGCCTAGTAATTATTGTGTCGATCTCTTTGCTAAACTGCTAAGTTATGGAGACATAAACACACCAGCACCGGCTGTCAAGTGATGTTGGGGAGACAAACACACACACACACACCCACACACACACACATACACACACACATTTACATACAACAAGCTAGTAGGAATGTTATCTTGGGGAACGGTGACAACATAACTCCACAAACTTTTCTGCTGGTTAACACTGCAAGTCTCAATTCCAATCTCTTTCAGTCTTTTAAGAAATATTTTGGGTGTTGTGCCAAGTGCACCATTATCATAGAAATAATTGCTGTTTTAGTCATGCACAGTCTCTTCAGCTCTCTCACTTGTTCTTGATATTTCTTAGTTTTACCCATTTATTTTGAATCAGTTCTGTTATTATAGGGAATTGCAGATTCCATCACCTTATACTGTTTGTTTATTTTGTCCTCTTTAATCAAATCTCAACTTGCTTCAATAATACGGACAGTCCTTTGTCCTCTGTAATCATATCTCATCTTATGCTTCTTGTTTTGTACAGGTTTACACATGAGAGAGTGTAAGAAAGATTAAGAGAGAGAGAGAGAGGGGGTAGTGAGAGAGAAAGGGAAAGAGAGAGAGAAAGGGAAAGAGAGAGAGAGATAAACTTTCATAGATAGTTTGATAGTTTTATATTCATTATTAACGCTTTCATCTCCTTTCCTGCAAATTCTACATTTATTCTCCGACAGAGTTTTGTCAATCTTTGCCTTTATCAGATTCATCCTAATGGCTTGTTCACGAGTGGCTATAATTAGCACCTGCTCTTTCAGGTTCCTGTCTGTCCACCACAGCTAGTGTTTTTACTTCTGGGTAGCATGAATTGGCCATGTAATTTCCATTGCATTCCATCTGATTGTGGTTCTTTCTTCTGTTCTCAAAGTCTCTTACTGATTCAGTAACATTTTTGGCATCCGTAGTGCGAATAATATTCTTCACTCTGTACAACATTATTTTACAACCCCCAGTATTTCAGTACTAACATTTAGTAATCCTCTGCCTCCTTTTCTTAATGAGTAGTGTCTCTCAGTATTACTCTTAAGATGGTGTGCATTATGTATTGTGTGCAGTTTCTAGTTCTATCCAAGTTCTTTAGCTTCACCTTTGTCCATTTTAGAAAAGGAACAGAGTACTGGCATAGCCCATGTATTTATTGCTTTAATGATATCCCCTCCATTCAGTTTAGCTTCGAGCACCTTACTAATTCTCCTCTTGTACTCTTTAGTAATTTCCTCTCTCATTTCTCCTTCCATTATCCTATCATCTTGCAATACCTTAGGTTTTTGCATCAGCCATTATTCCACAGTGACTTATTGATGATGTCGTAATTTTATGCCATCAGTGTTTATCTTCTGCCTCTCTCCGTAATTAGCTTTGCACACTTCTTTATGGCTAATTGCATTCCAATATCTTTGCTGAATACTCTTACTATGTGGTTCAGAGAATCCAGGTCTTTCTCATTTTTTAATTATTGTGTGAGATCATCCATATGAAGCAAGTAAGTACAAATATTATTAATGTTGCCATTTTCTAATCATAGCTATTCTGATTATTGCAATCATCACTTTTATGCTCATGCGTAATATTGCCTCAGTATTGTACATGCTTGCATAATATGCTTTGTTATATCTATCATTAATCAATCATTTGAAACAGCTTTGATGACAAAACATAAATACATCATGTTAATTCTATATACCATATTTACATGTAAATACATTCCTTATATATGCAACTGTTTGTCCTTAATTCTTTGCATGTGTATACATATATATATATATATAAAATGTGTGAATTTTTACACACAAACTTTGATGTCACGATCTGCTGCTTGGCTGTGACCAGTGATGTCAGCAAATTTGTTGTGAACTCTGTACTTTCAAATTCTTCTGGAATTAAAAGTATTTTTACGGGATGAACAGGTAAGGGTTAGTGGCAGGGAAAAAAATTACGTTAAATGAAAAAACAAAAGATTAAATATTTTCAAGTAGATCAGTTGAATAGATTATTGGACAAAACATTAAGTCATGATCAACACAAATTTAAAATAAATTTGATTCTATCTCTGTACTGAGTCTCCTTGTCATTAAATTTTCCATTGTTATTTATAAAGTTGATAAACTAATAGCCTAAATTTAACATCTACATGCACACAAACACACACAAACATGAGAGAGAATAAGAGAGAGTAAGATAGATAGATAGACAGAGCGAGAGAGAGAGAGAAACTTCCATAGATAGTTATATATTTATCATTACACTTACGACTACAAGGATGACACACATCTGAGTAGCAGTAGTCTGTTCTACATGAGCAGAATTTAGAATTATACAGGGTGGCCCAAAAGTAAGTTTACAGTTATTCAACTATCTCTTTCACATTCATATATTAACAGTTTAAATCTTAATTATAAAAAAATATGAAACCATTATTCAGCAAGATGGAGCATCTCCACATTATGTGTTGACAGTAGGAGATTACCTTAACCAAGATTTTCCACAGCATTGGTTTGGAAGATGGGGCAGCATCGAATGCCACATTCACCTGACTTGACACCAATGGATTTCTTCTTTTGGGGTGTTGTAAAGAACAAAGTTTATGAGAAGAATCTCAAAACAGTAAATGAATTAAAAGATTACATTTCTGATGCATTCACTGAAACTGGTGAAGATCAGAATTTGTGCCACACTGTGTGTCAGAGTGTTCTGAAGAGGTTTGAAGAATGTTGCAATGTTGAAGGAGGACATTTTGAGCATTTGAGAGATTAAACATTGTTTAAGATGTGTATAAATGATATGATTGTAAGATAGAAATTGAAATGTAATAAAATGTTTTAAAAGAAATTTAAAGGGCCTACTAGATAACTGTAAACCTTCTTTTGGGCCACCCTGTATATATTCTCTGTATGAGTGCAAAGTATATGCATCAGGTTATATTTTCTAAATGGAACTATCGAGTGCTTATGACTTTATAAATCCTTAAAAGTCCATACTTAGTAGTTGTTCTTTTTATGTTGTTTTAAAAATTAGATAACATTTATCAATGTATATATTCGTACTTTAACATTTGTAAAATTCATTTTCTTTTTTGTGAAATTAACAATTATCAAGTTTACACTTTTCTTAAAAGTTAATAATAACAAGTTGTGATTAAATTTACGAAAGTGTTTGAATTTAATTTGTATTGCCTCTCCTCACACTGCAGCAGCATAATTTTCTTTCCATTGTTTCTTTTCTTTGAGAATAAGTTATAGTGTTTACATGGTTGTGTATTTTTATTTTATCCTCCTTAATTCAAAGTTTCTGCTAAAGTACATCAAATTTAGATCAGTATATGAAATACTTTAAAACTGAAAGCAAGGTAGTCTCAAATCTCTGGCCAATCTCTCATAGAATTATCCTATAAACAGATGAGAATTCTGCAAGAACTTCTGTTCTTAATCTAATAATCTGGTGGAATCATCATGCAACACTGTAACATTCTACACATTCACATTCAAATTACAGGTGTTACCCATTAGTTAAGCTTCCCAAAAGTTTCCTTCGCATATTTTGACTTTGGGTTGTGGCTGAGACACTTTCCACAAATTGCCACACATTAGGACATTGCATATTTTGACCCAAGATCTTGCAAATATGTCAAACTCTATGTAGATAATGGTTAATCTCTCTTGTAGATCTATACAGATTGGGCAGAGCTAATCAAAGACAATCTGGCTGTACCCATGTTGGGGTGTATCTAAGACTATATAACCAGTGTTTCTGTTTTTGTTTTGTTTTTCTTTCTTTTTTAAGATCATGGAGATGGATGATTGCAGTAGTATTTGGGTCTTATTTTTGCAAGGTCAATCAAAGTGTAGACTCCTTATCAGCTGGTTCTGCACATTCTGTATGTGTACATATGTGTATACAACATTACACACACACACACGTACACGCACACATGTATAGAGTGTTAGATGTGGTGTACAGATATTGAAAATTTTTATTTATTCATTATTATTAGCGCTTTCGTTTGTTTCTTGAACTTGTTAAATGGAATTTTGTGAATGTACAAACAGCTTGTTCATTTATATAAAACAATTGTTTGTTGGGGGTTTTGTTTAGAAGAGGAGAACATTGTTTTTGTCTTTTGGGGAGGTTCCATGATAATGGAGACAGATCGATAGATAAATAAGTAGATAGGTTGATAGATAGATAGACAGATCAATATATATATATATATATATATATAGGAAGTCAAATTCGAAATAGAAACAAATTCGACGGCTGGCACCCATGCCAACCTTCCTTCATTGGACACTAACATCTACTTGCGAAGACCTCTTGGGGTAATTGAAATCGAAATTGAACCAAATTTGATGACAGGTACCCATGCCAGTGGACTGCTAACGCCACCATCCGAGTGGGATCACTGCCAGAGCAGCTGCCTGGCTTCCATGCCGGTGGCACGTAAAAAGCAACTTTTGAGCATGATCGTTACCAGTGTAGCCTTACTGGCACTTGCGCTGGTGGCACGTGAACAAAACATTTGAGCGAGATAGTTGCCAGAGCCGCTGGACTGACTCCTGTGCATGTTGGCCCGTAAAAAACACCATTTGAGCATGGCCATTGCCAGTACTGCCATAAAAGCACCCACTACACTCTTGGAGTGGTTGGCATTATGAAGGGCATCCAGCTGTAGAAACTCTGCCAGATCAGACTGGAGCCTGGTGCAGCCTTCTGGTTCGCCAGTCCTCAGTCAAATAGTCCAACCCATGCTAGCATGGAAAGCGGACATTAAACGACGATGATGATGATGATAT
>NC_068984.1:30877134-30878904 GCF_001194135.2 Octopus bimaculoides
TATATATATATATATATATATATATATATATTATATGCATATATTTATGCATGCATGTATGTGTGTGCGTATATATGTATATATGTAGGTATCAGCACTAATACAGATGTCGTGGGAGGCCAATTTTGCTTATTTTCTGGTGAAATTTCAACTAGTTTTGATGTGTGTCTTGTCTTTATTTATATATTGTCTCTCTGTCTATATTGATCATTATTAGTTTTTCTCAATACAAAACTAATTCTGCTTGAGATATTACAAATCTTCTGCTTCCACTTCTATTTCTTTGTTGCCTGGCAACTCCAGGAAAATATCTTAGAATTGGTCTATTACACTTTCCTGATATATTTAAATTTGGACTGACTTGCCATAATGTGAATTTTTTTTTACTTGTTCCTTTAATTTTCATTGATTTCAAATTATTACTGTAAAAAATAGACTTTTGTAATTTCTGTGTCTTACTTGTTTAGAAGTCATTTCACATAATTATTTCAAATACTTACTGTTTACATTTGTTCTAAAATTCACATTGGTATATTTTTAATGTTTTGCCTTGTTCTTAGTTGTTTTGATGTTTGTGTATGTAGCAGGCCCTTTCACTTTTCAGAATTGTACTTTTGTCTCTATCTGGCCAAGTATATTTTTTGCTCCAATATTGAATGAAGACACATTAGACTCATACAGAAATAGGCTTATAAGTATATATATACATAGAGAAAGAGAGAGAGAGAGAGAGAGATGTATATATATGAAGGGAAATAAAGATTAAATAAATCCGGGTAAATACCTCTTTAAGCAGCCTGTACAAATTGAACTCATTCAACTAAACTTTCCAGTTAAGACCACATTCATCAATATTGCAGTTTCTAAATCCAAGGGTTTAACATCACATAAATTTGGTGTATTAGTCATTGAATATGTTAAAAAATATACAAAAAATGAAGACTACATCATTCTATATATATAAATATATATATATATGTGTATATATATAGAAAGGGAGAGAGAGAGAGACAAGGAGAAAGAGACTGAGAGAGAAAGAGATAGTGAAAAATGCAAAAGAATGAAGATGCAGTCTTCATTTTTTTGTATTTACTGGCACATGTGCTGGTGGTATGTGGAAAACACCATTTGAGCGTGGCCGTTGCCAGTATTGCCTGACTGGCCTTCGTGTTGGTGGCATGTAAAGCACCCACTACACTCTTGGAGTGGTTGGCATTAGGAAGGGTTTCCAGCTGTAGAAACTCTGCCAGATCAGATTGGAGCCTGGTGCAGCCATCTGGCTCACCAGTCCTCAGTCGAACTGTCCAACCCATACCAGCATGGAAAACGGATGTTAAATGATGACAATGATGACGATGATGATGATGATGATGATGATGATATATATTTACACATACATATTATTATGGATTCTACCATTGTTGGGCAGTGGATGTGGTTCTACATTTTCTTGGCTTGGGTATGTGCTGTGGTTTGCTTTGATGCTCTTATGGTTACTGTATTGAAAGTGTTTTGCGTAGGATGTGTGCACTGCCTAGTAGTGCAGTTTTCTGTATGTTATTTATACTTGTAAGTCCTGGTGTTTTTGTTATGTATTTGTCTGAATATTTTTTTATCATACCTAATTCCTGATATTTAGCTAAATATTCCTGATATTTAGCTACACATTAATATATATATATTTATATGTATATATATATATATATATATATATATATATGTTGTTGTACTTGGGGATGGTCATATTGCCAGTTTAGCCAATAAAAACAC
>NC_068984.1:30879523-30880905 GCF_001194135.2 Octopus bimaculoides
ATGTGTAGATAAGATTTTAATTTCTATGTTGTTGATTGAGCCTCTATGTTCTTGCTCAGCGTGCTGGTACAGAACTGATGAGTTCTTCCCTTCCTTAAGTTCCCTCCAATGTTCGTTTGCCCGCTCCCCTATACTCCTTGCTGTTTCGCCTACATATGTCGTTGTCTTATTTCTGCATCGTCCCTCTGTACATCTTATACTATAGACCACATTTCTGGTTTTGCAGTTCGTTTGTGGGCTAAATCTACATACGATACAGTTCCTATACTACAAACATGCATATATTTTTAAGCTTATCTCCACAAGTTTTCTATAAACTTTAGAGCCACCACAGAAATTTTATCATCATCATCATCATCATCATTTTTAACATCCGGGACAATTACCACTGAGAACAACAGATGATGATTTAAAATTTCTTAATATATTGGAGAAGAGCTAATTAACCAAGTAGAGTAATTGTCCTTGTGGGGATAATTGTCCTCAGGCATCAAAAATTATGAGAGTTTCTTATACATGGATAGTATTATAATTCCTTACAAAACCCTTTTTCCAAGTTTTAAGCCCCTAAAATTAGGGCTTTCTTATACACTTTAAAATATGGTATATGTGTCGTAATCATCATCATCTTCATCATTATTAAATGTCTATATTCCAAGCTGGCATGGGTTGGTTGGTTAGGAACAGAAAATTCAGAAGACTACAGCGAGCTCTGCTCTCTGTTCTGATATGGTTTCTATGGCTGGATGTCCTTCGTAATGCCAGCTATTTTACAGAGTTTACAGGGTGCTTTTTACATGGCACCATCAGCAGTAAGGTCACCAAGAAAGTTGTGAGACAAGACCCACTACTGAGATAAGTACTACTAAGGGACAGAGAGGTGTCTTGCATCAGAAGAGACATGGTTTCCTTAGATTGAGAAGAGAAAAAGATTGTGAAGATATAACAGAAAGGGGGCAGGGGCCAAACAACCAAGTCACAGGGCGGTGTATATAGTTGCATGGATCAGGGGTTGGAAAGGATTAGTGGTTAGTAAGTGAAGGAATTCACAAGAATTTGAAAAGAGCTAGAGGTTGTGGAGAAGGAATTTAACAGGGGTATTTTGTGTAGATAGATGGGTGAACACATGAGGGAAAATGGAATCATTTGTCATCTTTATGAGGCTCAAGATCTGAAGATAATTTCTCACCACTTCATCACATGACATGTCACCCTGAGTTTTCCTCATTCACAGGTTCCGTCCACATATAGAGATTAGGAGATTAGCACTTATTTATGCAGTTGTCCTCATACAATATGCATCACATGACCATATATGTACATATACATATACATACATATACATACATACATATATATATATATATATATATATATATATA
>NC_068984.1:30881220-30887035 GCF_001194135.2 Octopus bimaculoides
ACAAAGATTTACCCTTTGGAGAGATAGTATTTTATAATATATGTAAATATCATTATCACCATTGTTATCATAAAAATCGTCATCATCATCATCCTCCTGATTATTTTGTCTTCACTCTCCTTGCTAGAATTAGTTGGACAAATGTGTGTGTGTGTGTGTGTGTGTGTGTGTGTGTGTGTGTGTGTGTGTGTGTGTGTATGCATTTGTATTCATGAAATTATTTGGGAGAAGCAAATGTAATGGTTATGAGGTTAAGCAGCAGTCAATCTGCCAGTTTTCCATTAATTCTAACATGACTATAGCCATTACTATTCGTAGCTAGGTAACACACATAATTTTGATTGCCATAGTCTGCCTGGCTGACATCTAGCAGTTAAAAGGTTAACTGTAAGAAATGTATCCAACAGCAGAATCAGCTGCCCTAACACTCTATAAATTTGTATAAACCATCAAACCCAAGCAAAATTTGAACAAGTACAATAGTATTATAACTGGGAAACAGAAAGTCATATATTTTTATTACACATACACTCATGCACAACACAAACACATATAATACATACAAGTCTCACATACACATACGCACACATTGTCATACACAAGTACACTGTTTTATCTCACATACTACTAAGATCAGCAGAAAATGTTCAATTAAGAATAAGGACAAAACAACTTTTATAAATTAATTTGATAGCCCTTGGAGCATTCTTATCTCAGTTCTCAACGTTTCATTTTTGTCCTTATTTCAAGGCACATTTCCAAGTTCTGTATTTAAATGGTTGTTATCCTTCTGTCTTTGTGAATCAAAAACTATTATTAACTTGGTTAAGCAAATTGTTTCCATATTCTGCTTCCATGTCATTTCTAAGAAATCTTTTGCAATGTTCTGGTTTAATTATAACCTATTTCAAGTTCTCTCTAAATCATCCTTAAATAATATTGTTAGTATTTTTCCTTGTTTGCAAGTTAGCAATGTTTTATGCTGTTTTATTGAATCAAGAGAACAAAACTAATGCAGAATGTGTCATTCTACCTAATATTTAATTGATTGTATAGGTTTCCTTTGGTTTTTATATATAAATTTGAGTGTGTTTGAGTGTGTTTCTGCGTGTACATGTGTGAGAGAGACAGAAACAGAGAAAAAGAGAGAGAAAGAAAGAAAAATCGACAAGGTTAGGTTTCAAGTTTCATTGAACAAAATGCTCCATCAGTTTTCTTAAACATATCATGACATTAATGGCAATACAAACTACAGTGTTTCTTATTAGAAACATTAATTTTTATGATGTACTTCAACCATCTCAATGTTATCAGTTTGCCTGTTAGTTGCATAGTTTGAACTGTCAAGACATATAAGTTCTCTGAAAAGTAAAGTATGATCATATCAAGTATACAATTTTGTAGTTGTCTTACATTGTAATTATATTCCAAATCTTCCACACAAGACCAAATTCAATTTACTGATAAAAAGTAAAAAAACTGTTTGTTTCTAATTTTTTATTTTTAACATCTGTTTTTCTTCTTTTTTCTCGTCACTCCATATCAAGCACAAAGTAACATGATATTGTTCTCTGATTGTTACAGGATAGTGAGTGTTATTATGTTGTATTGGACTCATTCAGTTATCTCTTTTGTTGTCTTCATAGTCTGAAATACAGAGTGCAAAGATATCAAACCTTTTATGACAGAGCAATTAAAATGCTAAGCTTATACTAAATTCTCATTTTCTTTTTAAGATAATAGAAATGTGACAGATTTTGAAGGTTAATGAGATAAAGTAAGTTTTTAAAACTACTTCAGATAAATTGCTTGCTCAATTTAGGAACTATAGCATTTTTAGAAAGTAATTTTAGAAATGTTCACATATATCTTTTACAATAGTAAGAACAATAACAATAACAAAGAAAGATGTATTTCGATGCATCATAAGACATTATGCAATATCAAGTGATATTCATGCAATAAAGCAACGATTATTTATTAAAGTTACAAAACAAGTTTGTAATTGGTTATTGTTTTTAATTATGTACAAGATATGTTTAAGTTTTAAATTTTTATTCAATGCTGTTGTTATTGATATATACCTCCATAGCCATTGCTATTTGAATACAACAGTTGCACTTAACAAATCATTCTAAAATAATAAAGTAGATGTACGT
Organism: Octopus bimaculoides; assembly: GCF_001194135.2. Taxonomy (NCBI): domain Eukaryota; kingdom Metazoa; phylum Mollusca; class Cephalopoda; order Octopoda; family Octopodidae; genus Octopus; species Octopus bimaculoides. Next base: position 30,883,380 of record NC_068984.1, read on the forward strand.
TTTGCCCATTGATGCTATTGATTATATTTGGTCAGAGTTCAGCCTTAACAGAGTAGACTCTTCCAAAGGCATATTAGTCATTATCTGAGGCATTACATATCTAGGACTACATTATCCAATGCAGCAATCCCTTGCCATATCATGGTTCACCTATTGCGGTTTATTATTTAAGCTTACATCGATTCCTCTGTGGTGCTGTTTTGCACTCATAATAAAATAAATATATACAAATTATAAAAGTGATAAAAATTAAAATACAGCACAGTACTGTTTCTACTTCATGAATTTTTACCCATCGCAGGGGTTTTTTGGAATGTAAAATCCACGATAGTCAAGGGATTACGGTGTGTTCTTTCTTCTAATAATAGTAGCATATAATTTAAGTTGGATTTGGTTGCTATTTCTAGCAAGTCATGGAATCAATTAGAGCCCCTCCACCATCAGTTATCTTTCGGTTACCAAATAAACTTTATTTTTTATTGATATATTTGCATTACAAAAATTTAACATTATAATCTATTCCATTAGTCAACTATCATAAGAGGGAGGGAGAGACTGAGTGGGTGCCACTCACACATACTTGCAAAATATACATACATGACCAAGTACACCTTCACTCACTCTCTCTCTCTCTCTTTTTTTCTCTTCTTTTCTCTCCTTCTCTCTCTCTCTCTCTCTCTCATACATGCACACATGTGCGTACACACACATACACACACACACACACACATGTTCATTTCATATACATGTACATACATATTTCACTTTCTGCTCTCTTTCACTTTCTGCTTTCGCTTCAAAGCAAATATCGCCTTTTTACTTTCTCTTTTCTTTCAATATCTCCTCAAAGCATGAGGAAATAAAAAATTTCTACTGAAATTAACGAAAACATTTGAAAGCTGAGTTACTAATTTTAACGTATGGGTATCAAAAGATTTACTAATCTTTCGGCTACCAAATTAACTTCATTTTCATTTACCTATTTGCATTACAAAAATTTAACATTATAATCTTTTCTATAACTCAGTTATTGGAAACATTTTATACCACGATAAAGACGATCATGATGTCACATGGGTGTGTACCTTAAAAGGCATCCATTTCTGTATATGTTATGAGGAAATACAGTCACTCACACTCTCTCTCACATGCACAGATAAATACATATATACAAAAAAGATGTATGCATATGTATTCATGTGCATGTATATGAAAGATAATGTGCGTGTGTGTGTGTGCGTGTGTGTGTGTGTATGTGAGAGAGAGAGACCGAGTGAATGCCACTTACACATACATGCAAGAAAATATGCACATGACAACACACACCTTCACTTACTCACTCTCTATCTCTCTTTCTCTCCCTATTTCTCTCTCTCTCTCTCTCTCTCTGTCGTTCTCTCACATTTTTTTAACACACATACACACATGCACACACACACACACACACACACATACACACCCATTCTCTAGATAAAACTTCTGTATGAATTATGTTATTACTTGCTGTGTGCACGTGCAAAATCACAGCTGAAATCCAATTGAAATCAACTATTTCTATTCTGTGATTTGTGCTACTGATGACCATATTTGAAAGCCTGATCTTCGATATAAACTTAAAAGGAAGTTCTCCCAGAAATCCTGTCCTTTATCCATTGTTTCTAGCATGTCCAAGGTGACATTTGTGCCCCACCCTGATTCACTTTTAAACAACCAATGACTTCTGTGACACCAGTAATCCAGTTCACTATATATCAGCTGTGCCAATTCTGCCCATAAAGAAAGGAACATTGTGGCTGTAGGTCATAACACCCTGGCAACACGGGATACATTGCTAGTGTGTGTGTATCTAGTTGTTCTATTCTTTCTTCATTCAATAAGGGCTTGATGTATCTCTGATTCAAAAGCTTGATGGTTCTCCTCCACCTGATCAACGAGGTTCTTGTAGAGTGCATCAGCATTTTCTTTACCCTGAACAGCTTTGATGTGTTTGTTGAATAACTTCTCTGTATCTTTAGTAGAAACTGCAAAAGATTTTGCAGACTCATACTGCTTTTTACACTGAATATTTTCAAGAAATGTCTGTTTATAAACTTTTTCAGCCTCTGAGAGTTGCTCTTCTCTTCAACAATCGGATGATTGAAAGTGTGAGTGTCATCCACTTCTATTTGTATAAGCGAAAGCGAAATCGGGATAGTACCTGTGCCCAGCGTCGCCTTTCTGGCACTTGTGCCCGTGACATGTGTAAGGATCTTCGAGTGAGATCGTTGCCAGTGCCCCTGGACTGGCTCTTGTGCGGCTGGCACATAAAATACACCATTTTGAGCGTGGCCGTTGCCAGTACCACCTGACTGGCCTTCGTGCGGGTGACACGTAAAAGCATCCACTACACTCTCTGAGTGGTTGGCGTTAGGAAGGGCATCCAGCTGTAGAAACTCTGCCAAATCAGATTGGAGCCTGGTGTTACCATTCGGTTTCACCAGTCCTCAGTCAAATCGTTCAACCCATGCTAGCATGGAAAGCGGACGTTAAATGATGATGATGATGATGATATATATATATATGTATTATATCTTTCTGTATCTAAAAAAAGGAGAGGATTGCATTATTCATTGGTGGAGGTGGTGGTTGGAATATCATTTTTTGTGTTCAGTAGTGGTTTGTACCTTCTGATGAAGAATTCGTCTTTATATTTCTGGAAATATTTGCTGTCTGACCATAAAATAAAGAAGGGTAAGATTGTGAATTTTCCCTTTCCAAATGATGCGAAGTGTCCACTGCATGGGGTGTTTCTGAGAGAGGGGTCTTTAATTTGTTGTCTGTGTACATGAACTCTGTCATGTAGTCCTGTTCCAGTTTCACCAATATAGTACTCTTTACATAGTAGGCAAGTTGTACAGTAAATTAAGTTTTACATTTTGCAATTCATGTTTGCATTGATTTTGAAAATCTCATTGTTTTTAAAGATTTGTCCACCTTCTTCAATGTATTCACAGGTTCCATATTGAGTGTCCCCACGTTTTTTAACTTGCATTGTTTCAAAATTAGCTGTAAATTTTGCCTTGGTGAGTTGATTTTTTTTTAAGTTGTGCTTGGCATCTGCTATATATTATTTGTGAGACTTATATGAGTGCATTCACTTTGTGGGGTTGCTGGAGAAGTAGGAGATATTGTTTGGTGGCTTTCATGATGTTGAAGTTCTTTGGGTTGTGAATGATGACAAAAAGATGACTGTTTTGTTCTTTTTATGTTATTGGTTTGTTTTTCTCAGTGTTGTCACTGGAATGTTCTGGGCCTTGGAGATGTCTGTATTGATAAGGTTCATTGAATACTCTTGTCTTTTAAGGAACCATTTTAGTTCATGTAATCATTTTCCTGTAGTGTGTTTTGTGTTACTACAGTGCAGATGCATTTTGCCCTTTTAAAAGAAATGTTCCTTTTGGTATGTAAAAGGTGTGGTGCTTGGAATTTTAAGTATTGGTGTGTGTCTGTTGGTTTGTAAAATAGGTCTGTTTTGATATGTTCCTTTTCTTCAATGATAAGGATATCCAGAAATGGTAGTTCCTTTCTACTACACTCCATGGTGAATTGTATTGCTTCATGAAGCCTGTTTATGATGGAATGGAATCTTTGAAGGTCTTCATATACACACACACACA
>NC_068984.1:30887053-30897053 GCF_001194135.2 Octopus bimaculoides
ATATATATATATATATACATGTGTGTGTTTGTGCGTGTATGATCATACATATGTTTTAATATGTATATAAATGATTCATGTTCAGACTTCATCACACCTTTTCATTAAAATTACTACTTTATCAGTATGAAGAATCTGCGTGGCATAGAAATATATTCTATTTGGGCGCACACAAGGAATGTAATGTAGGTATGTTTTGTAGAAATTATGCTTACAGGCTGATATAACATGTTTACAAATGTTTCAGTTATAGTTTGTATTTATTTATGAACTTTCTTGTTTCGTTATAATCTATTTGAGATGCAGCACATGTTTATCAGTGACCAGTGACGAAAATTTTGACACCATATTTAAATAATAAATGTTTAAGAGAAGTTGATAGTTTTTGTATGTCTCTGAATAGCTAACTTCTGTCTTCCATTTAGTTGCAACATATAATCTCATCAAAACACTTGCCATGCAAGTAAATCTCCATATAATCTATTTATTATTGATTTAATTAGGTATTTATTTATTGAATATTATTTATTCGGTTTTCCATTTGCACATATATATTTTTACATATTTATTATACCAGTAAGTGTGCGTATAATTTTAAGTATGGGTTAGGAAGCATTTTGCGTATGTGCAATTTACTTAACATGAAATGACCTCATTTTAATACTTGTCTACTTCAAATTCTTTGATGACATACATCGTGGAGACATTATTTTAAATGTTATGAATGAAATACTTTGAAAACATATGAAGAATGCAGAAGCATTCTTAAGCAATTCAGTTATGTTTACAAAATCAAAATATTTTATTTCAGATGACTACTGAAAAAAATTCTCTATCTGTGTAAGTAAGTGTGTGTGTGTGTGTGTGTGTGTGTGTTCTGGGAAGTACCAACAAATGTGATAAATCAAAAAATAGAAGTATCTGACAATGTAATAGAAGCCATATAATCAGTAATATAACAATATTAATAAAAATAAAACAAAAGTGGAAAATCTTTATGAAAATTTTATTATAAATATTGTAATATAACTCTTGGAATAATGATTTTACATGTAAACATTGTACTGCTTTGTACTTTGTAAATATAGCATCGTATTTTCTAATTCAGGTTTTATAACTATCATTAAACTATCCAGTGTCCCAGTAAACATTGTTAGAAGTAAAAGAACTGTATTTTTTCTTATGTCACAATTACCTACGACTTGTATACTATTTTGACCCATCATTTTGAACAGATTGCATATAGCATCACATTTTGTATTTGTGGTCTTTTAACTAAGATCAAACTGTAACATTGAAATATTAATATTTCTAAATCTCATTAAAGAAGACTATGGCAGCAGTGCTGGATATTAATAGTTATTGCCAAGCTAACAGTCTAGGAAAATAGAACGAATGCTGCCATTGATAAGCTCCAAGAAGCCATCGCCTCACAAAACTGTGTCCATTATAACCTTTGAACAGGGGAGGTCAGCAGCTTCCCCTTGCTGGTTCAACATCCACAGACTAGTTTTGGGGTGTTTGCCCCTTTTCAATGTGGAGTAGCTGAACCCAGCAGGCATTGCTGCTGACCGTCTGTTTGAAGGTTTATTTACCTATATTCAGTGGAATACATCCACTGGTTTTCAAAAATAGAAATATCAATATTTCTAAATCTCTCTAAGGGAGACTGCAGCAGCAATCTGCAAGCTAACATGGCAGTCCAGGAAAATTATGATTGTTTTATTAACTACAGGGAATAGTGTATGTTTTGAAAACATACTCCACATTGAAAAGGGGCAAATACCCTGAAAATAGTCTGTGGATGTTGAACCAGCAAGGGGAAACTTCTGTCCGCCCCTGTTTGAAGGTTGTAATAGACAGAGGTTTGTGTGTCACATAGCTAGCTGGAGGCGATTGCCTCTTGGAGTTAATCAATGGCATCATTCATCCTATTTTCCTGGACTGCCATGTTAGCTTGGCGATAACTACAAATTGTAAAATTTTACTATCAAATGCAAAATATTAAATCTTTAGTTAAGAAATTTATCAGTGTTTTCACCTACCATTTTCAAAACATACACTATTCCTTGTAGTTAATAAAACAATCATAATTTTTTATGAAGGGAAAAGTAATATACGATATACATGTTTGGCCATTTTTAATTAGCTTCCTTCTTTTACTTAGTATTAGACTGAGGGTACTTCATAAAAAGAAGTATGAGCCTGACATATAGAGGATAGGGTGCTGTTGACTAGAGCATCTTTGACTAGAAGATCACTTAATCAGAGAGAGCTTTCCTTTTACTCCAAATATTGTGTCTGGTGGGTAGGACATTGCCCATGACATTTTCAGGCTTTCTGATTCACACTGTTAATATTCCATTCAGCTGTTGAAGTACAACATTTGCATAAATATCTTGAGGAAAGTAAAGATTCCAGAGGGATGATATTATGGTGAAAAGGATTGGGAATAATGGTTAGTATAACCTACGTGGGTTGGGTACTTAACAACAAGAATAAAATCACCTCACCCAAAACAGTTTTCTAATTTATTAATGTGGAAATGGAAAAATGCTTTCTTTCAAAATGGTATGAATTGAAATTTTAGACAGAAAACTGAATATATAATATTTTTTAATGAAAAATGTGTGAAAAGCTCTCAGATATATTTACCGACTTGTGATTTGAAACAGGTTACATGTCATGGTGTATTAGTATAGGTTCCTTTTCTCTGTACTAGATTTAAATTTATTGATATAGATTTTAGAGGAAGCAAGTTCAGATCCAATATGTTTTCTAAGCTCTGATCTACATTGATTGCATGCCGGACATTTGCATAATGTACACACATCAACTTTAATCAATAAAACAATAGACTGACTGAAGGAACTAAGAAAGGAATCAATTTTGAAAATTTTGCTTTGTACCTAGACTAATATTATTATTTGTATATTTTGATTTTTTCAATATACTTCTGAAATATAAAAACATATACAGACATTTGGTGAAAGAAACATATGCATGTAAATACATATAAAGTTGAATGGAATTTTCTTTATCTTTTCCAATAAAGATTTTGACTTTTGTTTCTAACTTTTTAACAGATATTGGAATTAAAGTAATTTCTCACTAAATATTTTCTTTTTGCTAATTTCTTTTTTTCTTCTTCTTTTTCTTAAAATTAGGTTTTTAAAGTCTTATTCTGGTGTGCATTTTTTAATACATTACATCACAGATGTAAGTAAATCAAAATTTCAAATTTATCTAAAAAAAACCTGTATGAAATGGAAATAGGTATATAATCATAAGTATATTTGTGCATTTGTGTGTGCCTGTATTAAGCTTTGATTGTATACCTGTTAGTATATGCATGTACATGCTCGTGTACATTTATATTATATGCATTTCAAGAAAGGAGCCCATTTCTTAACACACATTCCTCCCTTCCCTTTTCTTCTGTTAAATAATTTTTTCTGATCACTTCAAAGATAAAAATCCATGTGATCAAAAATATTGCCAAATATTTTCATAGTTTTAAATAGAATACGATCCTGTGAAAATAGTGGAAAGTTGGCAACATTTCAGTTGACCAATGAAGAAACAGCAACTAAAATCCAAAAGTGATAGTGTAAAGGAAATCTGTAAGTGAAAAATAAAAATATATAAATGATAAATAAAAAAACTATATTAAAAGCAATTGGTGTTGAGCGGATCAGAAGTATGGAATCAATAAGAAAGACATTATTACTTCTTCCTAATGCTAATAAATGATATATCATATACCATCTGCTAGCTTCTGACAGTTTTATGACATGTGGGCTGTTCTTAGCTTCATGTTATTTTATTTATTGTTATTGTTTTTCATATTTCATTTTTCTTTAAAATTTTTATTTGCTTATTTTCTCCTCATGAACACTTCTGTGATGTAATAAACATCCGCCTTATAATTTTGTTATTGGCACAATCAATAGCAAAGATGATGCGCCAAAGAAGGAATTTCCCTCAGTTTGCTAGAAATAGCAGCTAAATATTCTCAGATCACATTCAATTGTCTTAAAAATGGAAGGTACTCACTGGATAATGCAAATCAGATATCATTAAAAAGTTGGGCTGGTCAATGTTAGAATACCTTTGGACATATATCTGCTCAATCAGATTTGGCCAATGATGACTATAACAACAACATCAGAAGTAAGACATAATAATATACAAAGTGCTATATTTTGTAGGAGGGCTTTGGACATAACAACACCAAAATCATTGGATCTACTGGACATGAGATATGAAATGGATGCAATCTGGAAAACAAAACTACTACACACATTTCACTTACTACATATTCAATTTCCAGTGTTTATGTCAATGATAGAAACATTAGCAACAAAGACAATAATAATGGTTTCTAATTTAAGCACAAGGCCAGTAATTTTGAAGAAAGGAGGTGAGTCAGTACTGTCTATCCCATACTTTGTTTTTTTGACCCTGATATGATAAAAGACAAGATCGACTTCAGTAGGATTTGAACTCGAGATACAAAGAGTTGAAACAAATATGTTCGATGCTCTAATGATTCTCCAAAAGCCATTTTAATAACCTTAATAATATAGACACAAGGCCTGAAATTTGGAGGGAAATGGTTAGTTGATAACATCAACCCCAGTGCTCAACAATACTTGGTTTATCAACTCCAAAAGAATGAAAGACAAAGTCAACCTCTGTGGCATTTGGACTCAGAGTGCAAAGACAGATGAAACGCTACCTGGTTTTTTGTCTGATATGTTGACAATTCTTCCAGTTTACCATTTCAACAACCACCTTAATAATAGTTTCAAATTTTGCCATAAGGGCAGCAATTTTGTGGGAGGGAATAAGTTGATTACGTCGACCCCAGTGTTTCACTGCACCTTAATTTATTGATCCTGAAAGGATGAAAGGCAAAGTCTACCTTAGCAGAATTGGAACTCAGAACATAGAGATGGGGTGGGGTGGGGCAGGCATCAACCATGTTAGGATGGTGCTTTAATGTGCCACTGGCATAGGGAGCCAGTCAGGAGCACTGGCAATGACCCACGCATGAATGATGCTTATTGCATGCCACCAGCATGAGAGCCAGTCAGGCAGCACTGGCATCATCCACAACTACAATTTCTATTTTTGATTGTGAGTTGATTTTTTATTTTACTTGACTCAATAGGTCTCCCGAAGCATGGTGTGTTGCCCGACGATTCAAAGGTACTTTTTAAATGGGCTGGTTATGCGACACTGGTAGAGACTATGGCTGTAATTTCACTTTACTTGCCAGGTCTTCTCAATCACAGCATATCTCCAGAGGTCTCTGTCTTTTGTCATTGCTTCTGTGAGGCCCAACGTTCAAAGGTCATGCTTGCCATGCCTTTCTGGGTCTCCATCTTCCACAGGCTCCTTCCAGGCTATGACCCTGTCCGTGACCTTCATCCAGTAGTTTGATACCCCTGTAGATATTTCTGAAAATATATTTGAAAATAGTCATTAAAAATTTATGAAAAATATATGAAAAAACATAGCTTGATTGAAAATTAGTAGCATCCTAGGATGATGAACACAACTAAAAGCTGTTAATTAAAATAATGAAGAGTTTGAATTATTTCAGAACAAATATCAGATAAATCATAGAAAACTCATCCAGATATAATGAAGCATAGCAAAAAAAAAAAAAAAACCCAAAAAACAAAAAAAAAAAAAAAAAAAAAAAAAAGGAAAAAAAAACAATCGCATAAAAATATTGCCATTATATTATTTATAGTGATATTGCTACCCATAGTACAAAGACATCAAGTAAATCAAGCCAAGGAAAAAGTTGGTATATGATCTCCCTTACTGCTAGAAATAGTAGCCAAATCTTTCTAAAGTCACATTCTACTGTTCTAAAAAAAAGGAGAGATGCATTCCACAAGGCTGTTTTGAATATAAAATGAAATAGGGTTGTCATACCCTGTGACCCATTTTTGATTTCCACCCAATGCACATAATTCCAATTTTCAAGGTGGTGCTCAAGCATGGCTGCAAGTCTGATGACTGAAACAAGTAAAGAATTAAAAAACAAAAGTGGTTACACATTAGCATCACATCCAATCTCATTTCATTTCACATGACTCTTTCTAACATATCAGCTTCTCTTCAAACATAGTTTTTTGCTTCAAATAACTAGGTATCTTATAGGCGTAGGATTGGCTGTATGGTAAGTAGCTTGCTTACCAACCACATGGTTCCTGGTTCAGTCCCACTGTGTGGCACTTTGGGCAAGTGTCTTCTACTATAACCTCGGGCCAACCAAAGCTTTGTGAGTGGATTTGGTAGACGGAAACTGAAAGAGCCCGTTGTATATATGTATATATATATCTGTATGCATGTGTGTATATGTTTGCATGTCTTGTTTTCCCCCCCAACATCACTTGACAACCGATGGTAGTGTTTTTACATCTCCATAACTTAGGGGTTCGGCAAAAAGAGACTGTTAGAATAAGTGCTAGGCTTACAAAGAATAAGTCCCGGGTTTGATTTGCTCAACTAAAAAGGTGGTGCTCCAGCATGGCCACAGTCAAATGACTGAAACAAATAAAAGAGTAAAAGAGTATCTTATCAACCAGTGGTACTCATACTTTTTTGGGTGGCCACCTCTTTGGCACCCAGGCTACATTTCTAGCACCCCTTCCACACACACCACCACAAACATTGACTATTTTCTGCTGCAAATTCAAAGCATTTGCATTTCCTAAATAAAATTGAATCGTATTAACCCATTATTTTGTCGGTTCTTTTTTTTACATCCATCACCCCCTTTTGGCCACTCCACTTTCCTTGAATGGTCCCCTGGATCTTTTCAAAGCTCCTACGGGGGCAGTATGCCCACCTTGGAAATCACTGTTCTAAACAATTTCCCATCCTATACAAAGCACAGAGAACTTAAATAGCTGAATTAATAAAATCTAGGGACAACCATAGCAGTCACATAGAATTCACTCCATGTCAAATATATAATCACATACACAGCAAAATAAACTCCAAAAATGCAGAAAACTGTGAGCATCACCAAAACATAACCCATAAAATAAAGAGTAAAACACAATACAACTTAATTAACAGTAGCACTTTTAATAATAGCCACACAGCACAATGCATCCTCTCTCAAACAAATTCAAATAACATACCTGGCAAGAGTTCAATGGCAAGACAACTTTTCTTTCTAGTCATTTGCCAAAATAAGTCATTAGAAACTACAGAACCAAGGCAAACATAAGATTATCATACATTCTATCAAAAACATGTAATTCAGACCATTCTTCAATCAGACACCAGATATGTAATAAAGAAGTCTTGAAATTTAGGGCTAGACTAAATCATATACTCCTACACTTGAAATATCAGGAATGAACTATTGTATTTAGCAGCATTGGCAACTAGTTTTATATACAGGCAATTTGAAAACTTGGTGGAATTATACAACTTCTCAAAATGCCAGCTGAAACTGCATCATGTAGACATATCACCAGCTTATATACATCTTCAAAATCCTTTGCTGTCATTAACCCAGGCTTCACTGTATTCAGTCAGTACTCTTCTAATAAATCCCTCACAGAAAAATGCAACTCATTCTAACTTTATTGTATCAACACACTTTTGACTCTGTTTCCCATTATCACAGCTCTAATGCCTTTGATCAAATATCTTCTTGATCAAAGCTGAGTGGGATTAAACCACACATATAAAAAACAGAACAACTGGACAGTCGAAAAATTGCAACATGCCTAAACTACTACATGATAGATTAATTGCAAAGATTAGAATTAGTAATTACTTCATTACCAATAGTTAATCATTTTAAAATTTGGTACAAGACTGAAACAGGAGGGGCTACTTTGAATGGATCCTCAAGAGTCTTGCTTATTTTATAAATGTTGATGTGATTGAAAATCTAATCAGCTTTGGTGGAACAAGAACTGAAGAGGTTTAGGGATGTGCAAAAACATTATCACTTAGCTATGCTAGCAACATATCCCTTCTGTTACTGTTTATTTTTCTATCTCTCTCTCAATCTATTCTCCTTACCTCAGTATATCTTTCTCTGCCTTACACTCAATCCTTGAATTCCCCTTTTGCCTCTTCCTAGCTTTATCTACAACCAACTCCCATCATATATTGTTTCAAAATCTACCTCTGTATTCTCTTCATACTTCTCTCAGCAACCCACATTCTCTGCTAACCCCCACCCCATTCCCTACTGCATTCATTGCCTCTTCCTTTAGTTTTCTATAGCCTGATTTGACATGGTTTCTATAGCCTGATTTGACATGGTTTCTATAGCCTGATTGAGCATGGTTTCTATGACTGGATGCCCTTCTTAGTGTAAACCACACCAAGAGTGTAGTAGGTGCTATTTATGTGCCACCAGCATGAGTGTCAATGATGTGACACCAGCATTGGCCATGACTATGATCCCACTTAGCTTGACAGGTCTTCACAAGCATAGTATATTGCCAAAGGTCTCAGTCAGCTGCCACTGTCTCTGTGAGACTTGACACTCAAATGCTGCCTTTTATGTGCCACCAGCATGGGTGCCAGTCAGACGGCACTGGCATCGGCCATGACTACGATTTCACTTGGATTCACAAGTTTTGTCAAGCACGGCATACCACCCAACATTTGAAGGGTGCTTTTTATGTGCCACTTACACAACACTGGCATCAGCCATGACTCTGATCTCACTTGGCTTGATGGGTCTTTTCAAGCTTTGCATATCACTAAAAGTCTTGGTTACTTGTTACTTATAGAACCATTAAATGTGCTGGGTTATTCAATGAAAATGTAATGGAGCATGAAGGTTATATTGATATAACCTTTACAGCTATATTAATAAAAAAAATAGGTGATAGTTTGCAACTCAGAAATAGAGCACTATTTTAAAAGATGTAGATATCAAGTTGTGTGTTGGGGGAACAGCAGAAGGAAGGAATGTTGATTTAAAACTTGGAATGGTATGAAAATTCAAGTAGTGGAATACTTCATTATTTTGTTTACTAGGAAACAATGCTGAATAGAGAAAGATTTAATGGTGGTGGCTAGAATGAGAGAAATTTTGAGAACTATGTGGTATACTAATGAGGACAGTAAAATGAAGAGAAAGGTCTATTCTGTATACAGACGTACCATTTTTTATGGTGGTAGATATGGGGGAACAATATGGTGTCACAGAGGAAACTAGAAAAAATGGAAATTGGAACAGTTCTGTTGATGAACAAGGTATTGCTAATATAAAAAGGAAGGCAATCAATGAAATGCAGAGGATGATGGAAACAGAGCCAGTGATGAATGTTGTGCAGAGAAATGTGATAAACTGGTTGAGTCATGGACTGAGGAAGGATGAAAATGACTAGTTATGAGTATTGATGGAAATTAATGTCAAAAGAACTAGTGGATGGGAAGGATCCATAGATCCATGCATAAAGATGCTGGAAGAGAAAATGAAGAAAAATAAGGATAAGAGATTTTGTGAGGCAGAATGAAAAGGATACAACAAAATGAAGCCTGCAAGCTAACCCTTGCTTTACCTGTGAAGATGGGTTAAGACAGTTATTGTTGGTGTTTGTTGCAAAGAAGAAATAAAAGTGATTGGCTATTAACATAAACTGTTTTCTTTCTTTTTTTGGTGTGGAAGGTTGTAGTACAGAGCCTGTGGGATTTTAAAATATTTTTTAACTAGATGTAAGTGTGTAGCTAACATATTTATGGATATATAGAAATAGAAGGTATTTGTGGAGAAAATAAGCATTTTATGAAAAAGAAAAATATTTCCCTGATTAAATAAGCTGGATAATTTGTTTTTACAGACATGAAAGTATTTACTCTGTTTATTTATCTATTTATTTAATTCTTTGTTGGCTGATTGGTTTATTGACTTCTTGGGGAAAAAATAAGGAAAAAAAAATGTTTTTAATATCAGTTTATTGAATATATTTTCACTTTCAATAAACACATAAGTATG
>NC_068984.1:30901450-30915892 GCF_001194135.2 Octopus bimaculoides
CGTTTTCTGTGACCTTTTCTGGCGTGTGTTTATACCATCTTTTTTCTGTTGTTATTCCATAGTGTTGGCATAGCTTCCAATACTGGGCTAAACTAAATGCGAAAGAAATAGACAGAGAAAAATCCCAGCAATGGCTGAGAAGCTCAGGATTCAAAGCAGAGACTGAAGGATTTTTAATTGCTGCACAAGACCAGAGCCTCCCCACCAGAAATTACCAAAAACACATAATGAAAAGAAATATAACAAGTAACTGTAGAATATGTGGAGATGGACAAGAAACAATAAATCATATTATCTCTGGCTGCCCAGTCCTGGCTAAGAAGGAATATATTCACAGACACGACAGAGCTGGGACCTATATACACTGGAAGTTATTATTATTATTATTATCATCATTATTATTATTATAATTATTATTCTTATTATTATTATTCAGCAGTCTTATTTTTATCACATGCTTTCACTGCACTACTGAGTGCAGCTCTGTGTGCCTTGGTTATGTATTGTGGTTTGTTGTAATCTTTTTTTTTTTCTTCTAGTGGTTTTGAATGCCATCCTGATATTTTCATCATGAGAAACCTTCTCATGGCATTATTCTTATGCTGTATGTTTTCTGACATTACTTTAATATAAATTAGACTGTAGCAGCTTTGATGATTAGCATATCCAAGACGGTGAGATTTTCCTTTCCACTGGTGAAATGTGTTGAAAATTTTATTGGGTTCGTAAGGTCCAGTAGTAATTGTGAACCTTCCTAGTGAGTCAATGTGTGGTTGTATCATGAATATACCTCAGTCTCATAGTTCACATAAGTTGTATTTTCTTAAAGCCATTGCTTAAATGCATATGTTTGTCATGACTTGGGAGAAATGATGAATCTTTAGCTAAACCTTCTGCCAAAATATTCAATAAAGATATCAGTTTCATTCCTTTTCTATGTTGCAGGCAAACTTTTAGTTTATGCTGTTCTCTTCAAGATATCTGCTAAATTTTGTTTCAGACTGAATACACCGACATACAGACAGACATTGATTGTTAATAACTATCAAGCAGTAATTTCATGTGATCAAAATATATTCACATTTAACATGAAAGTAATTAGTTTTGTAGTAAATCTCTACTGACACATAGCCAACCATTTGCATGACATACCAACAAACTGAACTCATGCACCACAAATTTAATTTTCAAGCGAATACATTGAGGTAAGTTTGCTATGTCAAAAGACATAGCCAGTTGCTGGTAGCAACACCAGCAGCTGTTTCAAGAAGCTGACAGTCATAGCAGCAATACCAGTATCCATTCTATATACAACAGCATATCTCAGTATCAGCTGTGTAACAAATTTAGAGAATGTAACCTTTGCAGTTTACATTTTTTACTGTTTCACACCTTCAAATGCTGTTGGATGAATACAGCAGTACAGAATTGTTTCATTGAGAATAATATCGCATTGCTCTCCTGCTTGTCTTCATTGAAAGTACCTGGTAGCAGAATTATAACATTGTGTATATATAAACTTTATGTACATAATTACTGCAGATTAACTTGCATGTGGGCATGCACACATGCACATACATGTATACATACACACCCATACACATACATACATTCTCACATTCACACACATGTGTCTGCATGCACACACAGACACACACACACATACACCACATAGATAGACAGACACACACATGCACACACACACAATAAATTAATATGTGCATGGTGAACAGCAAGAATCAAAATGATGACTTACATATTCATTCTTTACTTGTTTTGGCAGATTTGAGCATAGATACACTAATTACTATTGTATTTCATCAATGGGGTACAACTTCCCCTTTCACATAAATGTATATTCACCACAGGCTTAATTCATTAGTGTAAGGTATGTTTGGGACACCAGTATTTTGATATCATTGTGTCTCTTCAGCCAAAGCCACTCAGGACTAACGAATCTGAAAACAGTTTATGGCTCTTATTTATAACTTCAGCATACGCCATATTTGCTGATGAGTGCTATATACCACCCAATAATAAATCCTCTCATGCATGATCAATAGAGAGAATCAAATGATGACTTACAGACTCATTCTTAATTCATTTTGGCAAATTCAAACATGAATGTACTAATCACTATTGTATTTCATTAGCAGAGAACAACTCCTTTCAGATGAATGTGTTCATAACTCACATTCTTCATTAATGTAAGGTGACTTTGGGACACCCAAATAATTTGCTTGTTGAAGTTATAAGCAAAATCTACATACTCCTGTTAAATTCATTAATCTGGTGGGTAGCTTTGATTGGTGTCAAAATACTGGCTGTCCAAAATCACCTTACATGTAAATGTGAATTATTTAATAATATATTTGTTTTGTATTCAGATACTACATAAAGAATACCTATGAAAACAACGTTGATATTGCTGTTTGACACCTCACAAGGAAGTAATATTGAACATTTATTCAAAATATAAAACTAGTATTTTTGTATGTTTCTATACATGTAGTGAAAACACCTGCTAGTTTTTCTTAAAATTATTTCTCTCCCTCCTTTCTTTTAGAAATGCAACAAGATAAACAGATGCAGGTACGTATGACCATATTAGCTAGTCTTACCATCCTTTCTTTAGATGTTAGAGCATAAGTAGATAGCAATCAATTGGCTGTTATTTCTAGCAAGCTGAATTACCACATCTTGACTCATCATTGTGACTCCTGTTTTGAGCAGTTCTGGTTTCCCTATGTCCATTTAATACAGTTGAGTGTCAGCTAATATAATTTCTACTAAATATTTATATTTACTGCAGGGTTTATTAGCATGCCTTGTGATGGTTATAAACCTTGATTATACTAGTCAACCTTGTGTTGACTAGTATTTTGCAACTGATGTTTGAAACTGTTTTGGAAGCCTATCACATATGCATATTTATTTATTGTTTATTAGCCTTCAGTTTCATCCTTCTGTGACAACATTATAACTGAGCAGTTTAATAAAAAGGGAGATAAAATAATTATCTTACTGAAATAATTTCTAGAGCTGATTTGATCAGCCTAAGTGCTTGGAGACGGTACCCTAAGCTCATATGACTGCAGTTCAGTGATCAAAGTCAGTTAAACAGTAAAAGGAAAATAATACAGTTCATACACATCATCATCATCGTTTAACGTCCGCTTTCCATGCTAGTATGGGTTGGACGATTTGACTGAGGACTGGTGAAACCAGATGGCTACACCAGGCTCCAATCTGATTTGGCATAGTTTCTACAGCTGGATGCCCTTCCTAATGCCAACCACTCCGAGAGTGTAGTAGGTGCTTTTATGTGTCACCCGCACGAAGGCCAGTCAGGCGATACTGGCAATGGCCACGCTCAAAATGGTGTATTTTACGTGCCACATGCACAGGAGCCAGTTCAGTGGCACTGGCAACGATCTCGCTCGAATGTCTTTACATATGCCACTGGCACAAGTGCCAGGAAGGTGACGCTGGACACAGGTGCCATCACGATTTTGCTTTCGCTTGCCCCAACAGGTCTTCGCAAGCCGAGTTTTATGTCCAATGAAGGAGACGACGTTGGCATGTGTGCCAATCGTCGAATTTATTTCGATTTTGATTTCACTTGACTCAACAGGTCTTTGCAAGCGGAGTTTAGTGTCCAATGAAGGAAAAGTACGCATAAGTGGGCTGGCTACACTTCTGACATACATTTATCTTATAACTTTACAATGTTGCTTAAAATTCAGCATTCCTGTTTTCATACATACAATTTCTACTGATAATTCAAATGTGGCTGACTTACAAACTTCTTATTGTTGATATCAGTAAAATGTAACATTTATCATGGTATAATACTTAATTTTTTGAAAACCTAAATATTAAAACAATGCATGATACAGAACATTGAAAATATAATCAGTTTCAGTGCTCAATCACAATCTGTTATCTATCTTGTCAGTTTAAATCACCTGCTTAATTCTAAAATGGGAAGAAAATAGATGTAGGTAAATATACATAATGTAATAAATGACCAGCAGAAAAAAAATTATGAATTAAGATTATACCAGTAATAAAAAGAAAAAGAAATCTGTGGCATTAATGATGTTTTGTTTGAGTCAAGGGAGACAACACACAAATTCAAATTTATGGACAACTAAATACAGATCAGCATACGGTAAGAAGTAAATACAGTGGTAACTTTGGATGAGTTTCAGTCTTATTGGACCTCTTCAGTAAAGCACAGGCTTACATATATTCATTGCATCTATTTTACTGGTCTATTCTTTGAGTGTATGTCTTATAGGTGTGATGCATCTTGTTCCAACAAATTTTTCATTTATTCAAATTATTCAATTGGTTTAATAATGTATCTATAACTTTCTATATTGTAATATTTTGATGGGTTTGACAAACTGAAATTTCAAAAAATAATTCATGTAATAATGAGATTTAAAAATCTTAATCTAAGCATATACAGTTAAGTATGGTTAGTCATGATTAGATTCATGTTAAAAGTGTTAACACAGTGGTTCTCACATGAGTACAGTTATAATTGAAAAGATGCTGGATAGGTTGTTGAATTACCATATATGTCATAAAATTGAAATAGTTTTAAACTTTTTAACATTTTCTAAATCATAGAAAGAAACAAACCAAAACAGATTTACATGCATATAAATTCTAATTTGTCTTCTCATTAATAAAAACATAATGGTGCAAAAAGTTTGCTTAAATATTTTAGGGTAGTTGAGGCACCTGACATTAGTCTCTAGGTTAACCAATGTTACCATCATTAAACTCACTGCCAACTTGTTAAATTACTAATCATATACTAGATTATATGCAAACATTGACTGCTCAGCATATTAATCTTAGGGGATTATTCTGTCATTTGTTTCCATCATACAGTGTAGGGATGGATAAATTAAAGAAGAAATCTGTCATGAGGTTAACCAAAGTGTTAGAGTAGCATAAATGACAACTTAAAACTAAAACCTATCACCAATAGCATTTTTGTTACTGTTACAAACAACTGGAGAATACATTCATGTTAGAATTGTTTAACAGTTATAAGAGGGTTATCAGGATAATACTGCCTTATAACTACGTGGGCTTTATATTTTTATTGTGTAAAACATATTGAACATTTTCCTAGATTTGTATTAGTCTTGTTAGTTATGCTGGTATTGTTTAACAGCATCTGCCTTTGATAGTTGTACTGGTAGAACTGATCTCTTTTATGCTGATAACAATATCAATTATGTTCAGGAGCAGGATAAACACATTAGAGAAAAAATGTGGAAAAGTTACTAAAACTAATATTATTGATGTTGATCACTACAACTACAGAAAGAGGGCTGATGCTATCTGTAATTAATGCATACGTATATGTATATACATACATACATGCATACATACATACATATATATATATATATATATATATATATATATATATATATATATATATATATATATATATATATATATATATATATATACACATACATACATACATACATACATATATATATATACATACATACATATATAGATACGTACGTACACACGCACTTGCACACACACACACACATACATTCACTCACAAAAATACAAATGTTTTTTACAGGAATCTATGAAAATCAGATAATCTATAAAATTGTAAAAATATCAATTAGTGATATCAATAAAGAGATCAAACAAACATTCTGAGAAAAGTCATAAAACAACAGGCAAAATGAAATAATGTAAAATAGAATGCAAGAGAAATTAAATCAAGATAACAATAATAAAACAATGTTTAATTGCAGTGTTGCCAGCAACTGAGAATGTTGAAGATGTAAAGATTTTATTAGAATGGTAAAAGGTGAACTTATATGATTAAATATAAGAAAAAAAAAAAAGTAAATGAAGTTATAAAAACAAACAAAAAATGAATGTTCAGGGCGAGAAATAAATGTCTTTTAAAAATCGATGAAAATAAAATCTAGTTTTAGTGATGTGAATTGTGAAAAGACTAATAATAATTACGATAATAATAATAATAATATTAATAAAAATAATAATAATAATAGTGATAATGATAATAATAATACCAACAACAACAACAATAGTAGTAGTAGTAGTAGTAGTAATAATAATAATAATAATAATAATAATAATAATAATAATAATAATAATTTCAAACCATATGTGTATCTGTTTTAATATTTTATTCATTTAGCTATTTGCATTTTACTTTATTTATAGGTGAGCAAATAAAATTTGTCTTGACTATATTTGTGTCTGTCTTAGTTTAAATTGGATTAAGTGTCTGTCTGAATATAAATCTGCTTGTATTCCAAACTGCATGTGTGTGTGTGTGTGTGTGTGTGTGTGTGTGTGTGTGTGTGTGTTTCTATTACTTTTCCTTTATGTTTGAGAATGAAATGGTTGTCCATTGTCTGTGAACAGCATTGCCATGAAAACAACAAAGCTGGTTTCAGGTTTAGAGTTATGCAGGAATAAATGATAAGGAAAAGTTTTCATAGTAAAAATGTTATCAGAAAATAGGATTATGTCTACAGTTTGATAAAAAAAAAAGCAGGTTATGAGCAGAATTATATATGGACATGTTTATATTTACACAGCTTCAAATTGAGTTACAACAACAATTTTTTGTAAAACAGGTGTCTGTCTTAGAAACAGGTTAAAAGATGAAATCAAGTCAGCAATGTGGCAATAGAATCAGGTTTGAAATTTGCAAGTTGTACAGTTTTAGCTAAGTTACAGACATTTTATTGAGTTATTCTTAATGTGTCTTTGACTCAATTAACTAAA
Source organism: Octopus bimaculoides (assembly GCF_001194135.2). Taxonomy (NCBI): domain Eukaryota; kingdom Metazoa; phylum Mollusca; class Cephalopoda; order Octopoda; family Octopodidae; genus Octopus; species Octopus bimaculoides. Next base: position 30,908,270 of record NC_068984.1, read on the forward strand.
TGGCATAAACTATGTATTTAAAATAAATATCCATACCTATACATTGTACATCTATATATGTATATGTTATTTCATAAACACTTTTCATATTGGCATTCACAAATGTTTACACATATAATGTTTCTGCATCAACACACTATACAGACATGTATTTGCTACGACACATACCTTTCTACTTGTTACAGAACATCAATTCAATTCACACCAATCAGATAACAATGGCTTACTTGTCAAGTGCATTACTTGACTGTTCTTCTAAGTGTGTATTCACCCCTCATTTATTATAAAAACAGTTTTTCCCAGGGCTAACTTGTTTTATCTTCTGACAGAACATTTAGAAATGGCTTTAATTAAGTTCTGTAATTTACTTCATTCTGTGGTTCACTCTTAATATGTACAACGTCAGCATAAAACTCTGTTTTCTCAAACTGTTTATTAGTTTGTAACATTTCTTTTAGAAATATAAGTTATGTGTTACTTTATTATATTCTATTTTCCTTTTACATTTTTAGTGTGGTGAGTAGATAGAGCCCATAACCTGTTGCAAGGTCCCATGATTGGTGGGAGGAATGGAGTAAGATGTCCTGAAACCAGAATCCTGGCTTGAATGCTTCTGATAGTGTGAACTCTTCCAGGTGGTTGAATAAAAGTAGGCATTGGATTAAGTTTATTATCCAAGTCATTCAAGGCAAAATTTAAACTCAGAAAGCACAGAGTTGGAACAAGTACTGCAAGGCAGCAACTCCAAGATTATTACAGTGCCACTAATTCACTGCTTTGAATTGGTACCTTTGCGTTGACTATAGTAGGATGAACGATGAAGTTGATCTGAGTAAAATCAGAATGTAATGCACAAAGTCACAAAACCACAAAGCTTTCTCCAATAACTCAGCTAATTTGCAAACTCAAAATATAACCTCCATTTAATATCTATACATTTTTTTGTGATTGTATATCTTTAGACAGTTTGAGAACTGGACTGTCTCTTCTTTGCATAACATCTAGAATTTGTTGTCAAACAGTAATTGGTAAACCTCATAATGTATTTCCTTATGCAATTTTTACTTATGTTATGTAGTAATTCTTCCTACAACCAATAATTACAATCTTTACAGTTATGGAATATGGTAATTTGAATTGTAAGAAGTTTATGACGAATTTCTAAAAAGGAAATTACTTTCTTCCAAATAGATACTAAAAAAGATGTGTATCTCCAATGAGATTAAGAAGTAGTACTCCGTTGTACATCTGTTTGGGTTTTACACAGTGTTTTAGTATGGACGCAACAAATTACAATAACTTTGACAACTTATTTTTATCAAAAATTCTCAAAATTCTTTTTTATTCTTTTTCATTATGCTTAAAATTTAAAAATAAAATTGAAGCCGTTTAATTTGTGCTGCTAAACCTTGTTATTTTTACCTACGAATATTTATGAAACAGCCACTTTATCTAAAATATTCCCTGTGTCCTGCAACTTGCACTTAGACTTTCATGAAGATAGAAAAAGTGAGTCTCTGCATCAGCTAAATTTTAAGAAATTGTGAACCCTTTTGTTAACATGATATATAGTATCCACAGGTAAGAAGTCTGGTTTAACTATTCTCGTCACGACAAAAGAATTTCTGTAATTTTTTTGTGATATTTCACCCCATTTTGGAGATGTCTTCACTCTAATAGAGATCAAAAACCACCCAAATACATAAATGTTAGTAGCTGAGAGACAAAACATGAATTTGATAACATGATATTGAGTACCTGTCATAGATAATGGAGAACAGATTCCTGATGTGGCAAAATAGGGCTTGATTGTGGGCATTTGAATAATAATATATATATATATATATATATATATATATATATATTTAAAGTCAGTAACATTTTATATTTTTTAAGAACTTTATACTGCTGGTATAACATTTTATTCTAATGTATTTTCTGTATGAGATCTGTATCAATATCTCGTGTCATATATAATTTTTCACTCAGTTATAACTTTTATCATTAATAACTTTCTACATTCATGACAAAAATACGCCGTTTTCAAAATACTTTAACCTCTACTTAGCAATAAATACTATCTTCAGCTATATTTAAACACTGGTTTTTCCACCCAACATCTTTCAGCCATCCTGGTTTAATAACTTCTTAAATACTGGCAACCTGACTTTTCCCAACAAATTGTGCTCACCATTTTTAAATTAGTTCACATTACATCCTTTTAAAAAATTAATTTGAACCTGATGTGACTGGACTAGTCTTCCATTGCTACCTCTATTGAGTAATATATTTTAAAGTCAGAATGGCTGATGTATTTTGCTTGGAAACAGTAATTATTTTCTGTTTCAAGACAAAAATATTCATAAATCACAAAGAGTGTGAGCATGGTATGATATGAGATAAACTTCTGGTAAAACGATGACTGTCATCGTCTGCCATTCATCTTTCATGTTCTACTCCTCTTGCATGCAAAAATTTGAAGAAAAGACAAGAACACCATATCTTTCATTCTATCATCTGTTTCAAGTTATTAAGTTACAACAATAAAATGTCACTGATTGGGAAATGTCAGATAATTTATTGGTGGCACTAATGCCTGAGATAAACATAAAATAAGATACAAATGAGAGCCCCAGAATTATGATGCTTTCTTCATTGCTAGCTGTAAACATGTGTCACTGTCATCATTCTATTAGCAAATCCATATGTAATCCACATCATCATCATATAATAATTCTGCTTGTTTCTCCGTTATTTAACCTCTCTGTAATGCTTTCAGGTGATTAGTCAAAGGGGATGGGAGGGAAGGGGGTGGCGGGGGACAAAGTTGGAGGGGAGGGGAGAAGGGAGCAGAGAGGTCAGGAGGGAGTGGAGGGGAGGTCGAAAGGAGGTGGATGAGAGGTGGACGAAAGGTGAAGGGACGAAAGGTGGGGAGGTAGTTGTGAGTGAAATGTGTAATTTTTATTTTTTGAACTAAGTATTCTTTTCCTCCATTACTTTGCCCATCTGTAACGTTGAGGAGAAAGGCGAATAGTGAAAGAAAAAGGAAGAGAAAGAAAAAGGAGAGAGAAAAAGTGGGTAAGGCGAAGAGTGAGAGAGAAAGAGGGAGAGTGCAGTGTATTAAGTCTATAAACTGTGCATAAAGTATATAAAGTACATTAAGTAATCATCGTATTCCAATTTTCTTCACTTTCCAATGAGTAGCTGATGAATGACTATGTTTTAATACTGAAACAACACAGGCAATGTTTTCAGATTTTGGGGATAAAGTTTTCAGAAATAATCCAATAAGTTTACCATTAATTCCATGAAATATTCCCTCGTCACACTAATTATCATAATTGAATTAACATCCACTTTTCCATACTGGCATGTGTCAGATAAAATTTCTTGAAACGATTTTTTCACCAATAGAGGTTCTTTCTATTGAAGGCCATTGCTGCTTTCCACGCAATTTACTATTTCCGTTAGCGTTTTGAATAATGGCTGAACAATTTTACATGGCAGATAGTAAATAAAAGTAACGTTGCACAACTCTTTTACTCCAATGGACTGGCATCCCATCCAGGTGGGGAATATATATGCCATGAAATCTGGAAATCAGCTCTTATATGTCAGTATGATTCATGAAGATAACTTTATCTTTATCTTTGAATAAGTCAAGCCAATGAGTTTGCTATTTTTTTTTTACTCTTGCTTTCTGTTATTTTTTCTTTATTTTTGCTTAATTTTTTCCCATTCTTTTGGGTAGTCACCTCTAAAATGTGCTTTAATCTGAAACATGAACCACTTGTGGTTCAGCACTGCTTCATTTATTCTGTTCCTTTTGCCTTGGTAACTTGTACTAGGGTCTAGTTTTTGGAGATCATTAGGATATACAAGTCCATTTTCGCCATGATAGCTAGCCACTACACATTCTTTTTTTCTCTCCTTGTTTCTTTCTGTGGAAGAGCGTAGGCTTGAAATGTTAAAGACTTTTTCACTTCCCGAGCATTATACTAATACATCTGTTTGTTGTATACACCACCTGTCTTTGTCTTTTGTTCTTCTTTTTTCTTTTGTGCATTCTCTCCATTTTGAAGCTCTCTGACCATATATTGTCTCTCATTAGCCCTGCTCTAATGACTCTCCTATTCTGTGACACAAAAGTCACAAGCCATGGCTCAATATCTAATGTCTGTTACTGGGATGCTGACATTTCTTTAACTCACATACTGGATCATAGAGGTATAGTCAGAGTTACGTCTAACAATTTTAGTCAGTGCTTTGGCTTCATCTTATTTTTAAACTTATATCAGAAAGTACCATAACTTTTGCCTCCTTCAGTTGAGATAATTTTTTCCAGCATGCCCTGGAGAGCTTGATATACTTGAAGTGAGGGGAACATTTATTCACTTCCAACTATTTATGAGTTGAGATATATAATTTTCTTCTTTGCTCTCTCTGAGATTAGTTCCTGTGGCAAAAAAAATGTTGTTTGGCTTTACAACATTCTTCCATCTCAATGTTTTTTTTTTGTTTTTTTTTTAACTGTGATAGATCAAAATGTTCTATCTGGTCATTTCATATTGAAGGAAAGTTTTACATCATACAGCTGCTGCATAAATAGTCAACAGTATTTGGAATCCTGTAAGGGCCACTGCTGCTATTGCTGTTATCCTTATTGTTGCTGTGAAGGAGTACTGCTTGCATATTCAGTAGCATGAATGCTTAATGACATTTCCTCCATCTTTTCATTCTGAGTTCAAATCCTGCTACAGCTGACATTGCCCTTCATCGTTTTGGGGTTGTTGAAATAAGTATCTGTTGGATACTAGGGTCAATGTAATTAACTAACACCTTCCCTACAAATTGCAGGCTTTGTGCTTATCATTGAAAGGACTATTATTGCTGCTGCTGTCTTCCAAATAAAATATTTAACTATTTGGAATATATTCTTCAATTAATTGCTCATCATACTCTTCATGTTCTTATTTTTTGTATATATTTACTTATTTCTTTGCTTCCATTTGGTGTTGCTTCTTAACCACTCTAGTTTCTTGTTTGTATTGCATAATTATAGGTGGTAGCCATTTTGGATGTAAAACTGAAATGTATGTAAATATAATTTTAAAAGTTTGCATTCTGTACTTTAATACCAGATACTGAGGGCAGCTCCTTCTAAGACAGTTACAGTTCTCTAACAAGTATCATCATGAACATCATTTAACATTCACTTTCCATGCTGACATGAATAGAACAGTTTCGCATGGAACCAGTGAGCTGCAGGTTTGTGTCTAGTTGCAATGTCATTTTAGGCACAGCTGGATATCCTTCAGGAACCACTTTACTGGGTGCTTTTTGCATACCACCAGCACTAGTGAGATAGCTATATAACTAGCTAGAGAGAAAAGAAAAAGGAAAGAGAAAGGAAGAGAGGAAAAGCTCCCACTATTAAGAAGTACTCTAAAACAATTTCATTTGGAAGTTTAAATAAAACTTCCAAATAAATAAAACAAACTTCAAAGGGAGAAGCAAAAATAATATCTTCAAATATAATAAGTACAATAATAATAATGGTTTCAAATAATGGTTTGAAGGTGGTGAGCTGGCAGAAATGATAGCATGCCAGGCGAAATGCTTAGTGGCATTTCGTCTGCAGCTATGTTCTGAGTTCATATTCTGCTGAGGTCAACTTTGCCTTTCATCCTTTCGTGGCCGATTACATAAATACCAGTTACGCACTGGGGTTGATATAATCAACTTAACCCATTTGTCTGTCCTTGTTTGTCTCCTCTGTGTGTAACCCCTTGTAGACAGTAAAGAAATAATAATGGCTTCAAATTTTGGCACAAAGTTAGCAAGCTCAGAGAAAGGGTTAAGTCAATTACATTGATCCCAGTGCTCAACAGATTTGTATTTTACTGACCCTGAAAGGACCCTGAAAGGACCCTGAAAGGATGAAAGGCAAAGTCAACCTTGACAGAATTTGAACTTTGATTGTAAAGATTGATGAAATGGTGATAAGTATTTTGTCTTGTGAGCTAACAATTTCACCAGGTGGTTGGCGTTAGGAAGGGCATCCAGCTGTAGAAACTCTGCCAAATCAGACTGGAGCCTGGTGTTGCCATCCGGTTTCACCAGTCCTCAGTCAAATCGTCCAACCCATGCTAGCATGGAAAGCGGACGTTAAACGATGATGATGATGATGATGATTGCCTGAATGATAATGATATTAATAATAGTAATAAGGATGGACTCTCTCTATGAAGATGATGTATGTGTGTTTAGCTTTTGTCAAACGACCAACACAAATGATTTTTTTAATGGTGATCGAATGTATGTGTTGTACATTAGCTCACTCCCTCCATCAAATCGATGTTGTGAATAAGTGAAAGGTGTACCAAACATCAGGTGCCAAAGTGGTTGATCGCAGAGCAATGTGTTTTGCTCAAGAACACACCAACCGGTCTAGGAATTGAAATCACGATCACTAGATCATGAGGACAACATCCTAACCATTAGGCCAGTAATAATGATGATGATGATGATGATAATCTAGACACAAAGCCAGCAGTTGCAGAGAAAAGAGAATAGTTTATTATATTAGTCCCCTGCAATTGATATGGACTTCTTTTTATCAACCCTGTAGGGAACAAAGGCAAACTGTCTTTGGCAGGATTCAGATTCAGAACAAATGCCACAAGACAATTTTCTCATGCACTAAGTGAATCTGTCATTCTCATCATTACCACCATCATCATCATCATCATTATCATCATCATCATCATTATAATCATCGTTTAACGTTCGTTTTCCATGCTGGTATGGATTGGATGGTTTGACTGAGGACTAACATGCCAGAAGTCTGTAACAGGCTCCAGTCTGATCTGGCAAGGTTTCTACAGCTGACTGTCCTTCCTAACGCCAACCAATCTGAGAGTGTAGTGGGTGCTTTTTATGTACCACTGGCATGGGAGCTAGTCAGGTGGCACTGGCACTGATTACATTTGTCTCGTGCTTTTTACATTCCACTGGCATCAGTCACGTTCGGATGGTGCTTTTTACATGCTACCAGCATGGGAGCCAGTTATAGAGCACTGGCATTGACCATGTTCGGATGGTGCTTTTTACGTGCCACCAGCATGGGGAGCCAGTCAGGTGGCACTGGCATTGACCCATGCTTGAATGGGGCTTATTACATGCCACCAGCATGGGTGCCAGTCAGGCGGCACTGGCATCAGCCACAACTACAATTTCACCAAGTCAACAAGTCTTCTCAAGCACAGCATCTCACCTGATGATCCAAGGATACTTTTTAAATAGGCTGGTTATGTGATCCTGTGATCTCAATACTGTTGTCATAAGAATGTTTTTAATTCAGGTACAATGCCAGAAACTTTTGTGTGTAGTGGTTAAGTTGCAACAATCAACCCCTGCAAAATTGATTGTTAGTTTCTTTTATTGGCCCTAGAATGATGTAAAACAAAGTTGATCTTGCTAGGTTTTGAACTCAGAACATTAAGAACCAAGGCTTTTTGTCTGATGTTTTATTGATTTTGCCAATCCACTGTCATAATGATGATGATGATGATGATGATAGTGGTGGTGGTGGTGGTGGTGGTGGTGGTGGTGGTGGTGGTG
>NC_068984.1:30915953-30922706 GCF_001194135.2 Octopus bimaculoides
TGATGATATTGGTGGTGATGATGCCGACAACATCAGGCAATGGTGGTGGTGGTGGTGGTGGTGGTGGTGGTGGTGGTGGTGGTGGTGGTAGTGTTGGTGATGAAAATGATAGAGATGGTGGGATGAGGATGCTTATGTCAGTGTTAGTGGTGGTAGTAATGGTGATGATGATGATGATGATGATGATGATGATGATGATGATGATGATTAACAAATAGAAAATGCCAAATCTTATCACAGCAAGCATGAATTAATAACAAAATATTTGCTGCTTTCGAAATATGCAAACACATTCCATTTGTTCTATAGTCATAACTGTGTACAAACATATCAACAAGCCCTGTTGCACAAAAGTATACATTTAAATAAATCATACGGGAATGCAACACACACACACGCAAAGACACACACACACACACACACCATCATTATTATCATCATCATCATCATCATCATCATCATCATCATCATCATCATCTTTATCAACAAGTAATGGTTTGCCTTTGACTCTTGTAGAAATCTGCATTCATTAGTGCACCTGTCTACAGATTCCTTTCCCAACTGTCATTCTACATTTGCAATGCAAGATGTGATTTCAAATATTTACGCTTAAATATGTCTTCACATTTCAGTACATGAGAGAGCTTGCTCTGGTATGTAACCCTCTCCAAGGAAATCAATTTGCACAGCTTCTTCACTAATAACTTACATATATAAATATTCCTGAATTCCCAGTGCAATTATTGCATATAATTATGTGTTTTATTACATGTATTATTCTGGCTATGTTGTCTGTTTGATATAGTTTACAAATAAAAGAAGTGTTAGAAAAGATGCACTCACAGACAGCTTACTCCGGTCAAACCTACCTCATAGTATGTGGTTGTAACTTATTTTCTAAATAAGCAGAAGCATAAGACCTTAGAGGATAGTGAGCAAGGATTGTATGAATTTAATATCTGTCTTAAAATGTATTTGATAATTTGTTTCACATATAGAGTGTAACATTTCAATTTTAATATGTGTATGTGTATTTAAAATCTGAAATATTGTCCAAATTTAATTATTGAAATTGGTTTAATATTCTCCTTATTAATTTGTGTTATATGACATCTTCCTCTAATGTTTGGAGTTATAATACACCTGGAGCTAATTTCAACTATCGTCTCATCAAGGTTAATAAAACTAGCGAACTGGTAGCACGAATATTGTTAACTAAATGCGTTCAACTGTACTTTAGATATATTTAAGAATAACACACACACACACCAGAAAACCAGACATGACTGCATGGTTAAAAATTTCACTTTACAACAAGATAGTTTTGGGTTCTGTCCCTCTGTGTAGCTGCTAAAAATATGACATGAGGCTGTTGGGGCCTGTCTGCATAGGCATTGATAGTTGGTAGCCCTGTCCTTGGTTACAAATATTACATTTGAATAATAAGATGGTGAGCTGGCAGAATCATTAGCATGCGAGACAAGATGATTAGCAGCATTTCATCTGTCTTTACATTCTGAGTTCAAATTCTGTTGATGTCGACTTTGCCTTTCATCCTTCAGGGGTCGATAAAATAAGTAGTAGTAGAACACTGGGGTCGATTTGATTGACTCAGCCCCTCTCCCAAACTCTCTAGTCTTTTGCCAAAAATTTGAAACCAATATTACATTCAAACGAACTACTGAAAGCCAGATTGACATACTGAATTAGTTTGCTACAGCATGGAAAAATCCTGTAGCCAAAAATGAAACTTTCATCTTGACAAAAAACTGTAGGCTTATTACGTTCCTAAATATCATGTTCAAGCTTTACACAAGCCATCTTAACTAGTCCTTTGAAGATCACAGAAGATCAATAATGTAGTGACTAATGAGCAAACAAGGGGAAAGAATGACGTGTAGGGATTATTAACCATAGTTCACTTCCTGTGTTCCTAACACTTCAACCAAGAAGGTGAAAGCTTCAGTGAAGGAGTTTTTTGTCTCAAAGTACAGGAACTGGTATCAGCTTGGGATCAAAGAACTGGAAGAAAAGTTGCTTCAAACAGTGCAACACAATGTCCTAAACATTGAATGCTTAACTGCTCTTGTAACTTGATGAATCAAGCAAATAAGTTACAATATATATGTGTGTCTGTTTTGGGGCATAATCTTAATTTTTAATTAAAATTCAATTCAAATCAATAATAGATCAAGAGTCTTACAGAGACTATCGTATATATAAATCATTTATGAGTTAAAGACTTTAGTTTTGTGCACAGACATGAACTTTGTTTATCATAATTACTAATAAAAAATGTCTGAATAGTTCGTGTCAACTGAAAGGAAGAGTGTGTCTGTACATAAATATAAGAATGGTAATAAATCATTTAGCTATCTTAAGTATTATCTACCACGAATAATCAGTACAACGGAGGTAGATCTTTGACTAAACAGTTGGTCTATAATATCAAGGGCTTTATGGAGTATGTTGTGTTGAGCCAGGTTGTTTAGGCATATACAGTACTCAGTTATCAAAGTAGTCCTTTCACATACATCCTAAAAATGGTGCTATTTCTCTTAGCAAGATATAACAAACATAATAACACGAGAACCTTAAAGACTGAGACAATTTCGTAACCAACATCATTGAACCAACCTTAGACATGAGTAAATGGGAAAATATGAGAGAATTCAGCTGAGACTATACAAACTACCAAGTTACTTAACACTTTCCAGACTCCAGAGAATTAGTTATTTAAGCATTAAGTACTTTCTTTGACTTTATAGTCACATGACCTCGTGAATGTTGTAGTAAGCTGCTGCACCAAGGGAAAGGTATAGTTACACAACTTGTAGTGTTATGAAAACTCAAAATATGTCAGTCATTTAGCCAACACTACATTTGATAATGCAACTTTAGAGTTTTCACTAATTAGCAAGTATTTACTTGTATCTGTGGGGGGAAATATCTAGAATGGTAGAATAATTTTAAATATCTGACCTATTCATTTCCAAACTCATACAATAACTGTGGCATAGTGCTTACGAGTGTTGAAATTCAGAATTGTAACCCAGCTTGAGGACAGATTTATATTTAGAAAACAACACCTGTAACCGACCAGTGAATGAATCGGTTTAATGAAGTGTATTGTCCAAAAAGGATACAAAAGATGAGGTTAATAGTTCAAAAATGCTAATGTTATTTTTGCAACAGCACAGCTAATGATTTTAGATATAATTTACAATGTTGTACAATGTGTGTATGGGTATGTGCCATGTGTGAGTGTGTGAGAGGGTTTAGTCATGAGGAAAAAAGAATGCTTAGGTTTAATTAAGTGGTATGTAAGGAACACAGATCTAACAAAGCAATAATTTCCTCCCTACAGGGGAAATATAACTTTAGAATTTGTGTAAGTATAGCTGTGTGGTTAAGAATCTCAATTTGAAGCTTCTTGTCTTTCAGTTTGATCCCACTGGACAACAAGTCACCATTGGAAAGTAACTTCTGCAATAGCCTTGGATTAACCAGTGATTAGTGTGTGGCATTTGGTAAACGGATGCACAACAGAAATACACATACATACACGGACAAGCATGCATATACATATATAAACATGCATATTCATGCACACACAGACACATAAATGTATATATATGCATCTACAAAGAGATATATTCAATTTCTCTCTACTAAATCTACTCACAAGTCTTTGGTCAGCCCTGGGCAATAGTAGAAGACACTTGCTGAAGGTACTACATATGGGGATTGAACCTAAAACCACCTGGGCAGAAAGCAACAAGTATGGTTGTGCAATTCTTAACTACATAGCCATGCCTGTTTCTATAGTAATTTTTGCAGATAAGTTTTTGCATGCTTCATTTATTGAAAGACAGTACTTGTTAAACTATAGTTACAAATGGTTCTATCATCTGAGTGCAGGAAAAACGGTATTTTTGCTAACCAATCGGTTAGAGGAAGATGGGTACCTACATGCCAGTTGAGTGGTTCTTTTAATATCTGGATGAGATTAAAGTATCTGGCTACAACATTTGGTTATATGAGTCTTTTCTATGAGTCTTTTCTATATTCTCTAACATACACTTTCTATCGGTTTGTTGGTTCATATATTACATTGCCAGAAATTTAACAGGCATTAAAATAGTTCTTGTGTATCAAGATTATTGTCCTAAGACTTGATAGATGCATCAAGCTCATGTTATTCCGTAACAATATATTTGATTCTCAGTTTAATAAAGCTCCTTACAAAATATTTCTTCCTTCACTAATATTAAAACAGATGATACAAATAATTATTTGCCTTTTGCAGAATTTTCTGCAGCCCACTTGAATATATCTTACAAATTTGGAAGTAAATGAAATTAGTTCCAAGTTATAATTGTCTTTCCTTTGTTGTGTTAATTAACATCATTACCTGACCCAATAATGTGACAGAAATCAAATTTGCAAGCAAAAGAGTCATTCTCTTTATTTTTGATAATAACCCTATTTTAAATCAATTCAAAGAATTTAGAACATCAGCAACTGATGAGATAAAACCAATCTCTGTCTTCCTTGAATTCACAATGTGATGAATCAAAATAAACCGATGGTCTTTAATTTAAAATTTCTTTGTGTATTTTTGTCATCTTCTAAGGAATCTAGAATTTCAACTCTATCTACTGCTATCAATATGCTTATTTTAAATTAGCCCTAAGCAACTACATAATCAGTAATCTGCTTATCCTAAGGTGATTGTTAATTATTAAGAGCAGGGAAGCTTTCAAGTCTCTATTTTGGATACTCGCCTTCTGCAATTTTGGTTAATAAATAAAATTTTTGCTTTCATTTTTCACTTGAAATGATGTATTGGTGCTAATTCATTGTTCCCTCCCAGTTTTTCATAACTGATCTCTTCCTTCAACTATGCTAGAAGGCTTCGTTGTCTTCCTTCTATTTTGAATAATTTCTATAACTTTCATAGATTTGCCTGTGTTCAATCAATGTTAAGAAACATTGTGGTTGGCTTAGATTACGAACGTCCCTGAAGAATGTATATCCCTGTGTTAAACAAAGCATCAATAATCATGGAAGTTGATAATGAAATATTTTGATATTATCAAATTAGCTGACACAAAGATCCTTCAATTGCAAATATTTCTTACAAAGTGTTCCTGCTAAAATGTGCAGAAAATTTGCCATACTGCATTTTATTATAGCTTGTCTAAAACTTACTTTAAACATGAATACCAGATGAGCAGGTATTATAACTTTTCAGCAATATGTAGGAATATTTATGCTATTATTCTTTATTAGTGAATGAAGTGACTGTGTTTCATTCTATGGAGAAGACAATACATAACTTCACAACTCTAAATGTTTCATAAGAAAAAAAAACCAATAATATAACGGACCAGAATATAGGATAAGATGATTACTGATTGTCTAAAATGAACTAGCAAGGGAGACATGCTGCAGTTGTTAGACTTGCTATAAAATGCAGTCAAAATTATATTTCAAATCATACACTACCAGTCATCTAGTATAAAAAAAGAATACAACAAATAGTGTAGTCTCTGATAGGCAAAACATTGTGTAGGTCAAAGCTTATGAATCAAGGTTGATATTAAGCTGAATAGCAAAAACAACACACTTTTGTTCTTTCTTTTGATTTTATTACCTTATAATTTATATTCATTGGGAAGATAAAATTCTATTTCTTGTTTAATTAGCTGATAGTTCCTCGCAGGTGAGACCAATATAAAATATAGGTGGTGAGGCCAATGTTAAGAATGAAAGCTAAATAACAAGTGAAATGTTTTCTAGTAGTAAGAAGGTAAATGATATCAAGGAAGAATTGGTAAAGTATTCTGTTCTGCCCTCTTTAAATTACTGCAGCAGAATAGTGCAGTTAGAAAGAAGATTAGTGGAGAGGGGAATATCTTTGGGGGGGGGGGGGAAATAGCAGAGAGGTGGACAGTTGCACAAACACACTCACACACTCATTTTCTTTAAAGCATTCGCTTGTTACAAGATCCTTAGACCACTGGAAATGTAAAAGATACTAGAATAAAATGGATGCTAGAGAGAAGTCAATAGGTGACAATGTACATTAGACTTAAAAGACTGGAGGTCATGTTGAAGAGGAAAACAAGACTGCTGAAGGGAATTCCAAAGTCCAGAGGTGCAAGGGAAGAAACTAGTACTGTAAAATGATTTATGACACTTAGGAGGTTGCACAGTATACTGATGAGAACTGGATGACAAGTCCAGTTGATCGATGATACGTTCTTAAAGGGGGAACCAAAGAAAAGAGCTCAGCTGAACAATATCCATGAAAGTACTTATAGAAAAGAGACAAGGAAGCCATGTGTAACCGATTTTAATTCTTAGTCCAATATTTCATAGATTTTATCTATTATACATCCTCCCTTGGATTTTTTAGATTTTTAAACTAGTTTTGTACAGTACACTTTTCTTGATGGTGTCTGACCTCCTTCTTCGTGCAAGTTGCACCATGGTGGTTCTTCTCTAAATTATTAATATATATATATATATAAACGAAGGGCTTTTTTTTAGTTTCTATCTACCAAATCCACCCACAAGACTTTTGTTGGCCTGAGTCTATAGTAGAAGACACTCAACCAAGGTGTGATGCTGTAGGACTGAACCCCGGAACCATGTGGTTGGGAAGCAAGCTTCTTACCACAGAGCCATGTCTGCACCTATACACATGCATATATACATATATGCATATATATATATATATATATA
>NC_068984.1:30922836-30942567 GCF_001194135.2 Octopus bimaculoides
ATATATATATATATATAACATCAAGATATATATATGTAGCTCATATTCATCTGAGGTAGGCATTCCTATAAAACTTTGTTCAAAGTTTTACCTATGCAGGTGGATGAAGTGAACTGAGGATTCGAGTGTTAGTGCTTCTTAAGATATATAATAGGTGAGGGATCATAAGACCTTAGGGCACATGACAGCAGAGATTTCTTTGAAATACAATATGACTATAGTTCTGGTATCATTTAAATTTAGAATGACCATCCTACAATTTAAAGGAATAGATAATTTCATATAATTAGTGGTAGAAGTTTTCTTCAAATGATTAGAATTGTTAAATTCTCTAAGATGAATTCATTCCAAAAAGACCACCCCAGGATTTTCTCTAGGATAAAATTCTCAACATCTGCATATTTTTTCAGATAAAACCAGGAACTTGTACTCTCTCCTGCTTGATATGTATTCTAATTTCGTATCCAAGGTACAAGTGGAAATTCTAGATACACACATAGGAATGCTCTGATGGATATCAATGACCTCCACTGTAAGCTGATGGCAGACTTCAGGTTACTAGAGAAAAAATGATAACTGTTTCTGTTGCCTTTGAGATGTTAAAAGAAAGGTTGATAAACCAGAGAAGTTATGTTTCTTTGGAATGGCTATAAGTATTCAAAATAAAATGTGTTCAGGAATTGGAGTTGTACATGAAATGGTGCGTTGCTTTCCTGATAATTGTCTTGCAATTGTTGCAAAAGTGCAATAGTAAATACATAACACACAGTGTGTGATGGTGCATAAATATCTAAAAGTACTGTAAGCAGTCTTTTATGTACAGCTGCAACACCACTGTAAGTCAAACCACTTGGGAGAATTAGCTTGGAGTGGGAGGGTTGTCGATTTTATTTGTGTGAGACATGTTAAGTTAATTATTTTAGTCGTGAGGAAGAGGCAGTGACCATGACCTATACAGGCCTTCGTAGACTGGTGAGAAAATCACCATTAATATCCAAGTTACATAGTGGCACATTATTGGCTGCAAGACAGACATTTGCAGGTGTGGAATTCCATCAGCTGGCTTTTTAGCTATGCATAAGGGCTAGTGTGAGGGTTGAAGTGATAGTGGTAGATACAATATGGTTGATAATAACTGGCTGAGTTATGAGTGTGTGAGAGGAGAGAGTATGAAACTAGTCTGCTATGAGAAACAGAGTTCATCATGGTAGTGAAATAAATGACATTCTAGGTTGTTTGGGCTTGTAGCAGCAACTGCAGCACCATTCTAGATGCTGAGTTTTATAAAGGGTTAATAAATGATGGAGACAGAAGTGTTTTCTGAATCTGAAGGGAAAGGCCAGTATTAGAAATGCAGCCCTTTCTAGGTTAAGGGTATGTGTTTACCAACAGAAGCCCTAATAAATTTTTAATAATATCAACAATTCAAATAATGGATTCACCACATAACACATTGTAATATTAAACAATTGATAACATAGTCACTCTACAACAGCAAACAATTACCCTTATCAAACATTTTTTCCCCAAATCCTAAGCCAGAATATACAGAAGGAAAACAGGATTATAAAATGTAAAATATGTACCTGCCATCTTGCTTTTGACATTGATTTCTTCCTTCCACCTGACATCAATCAATTGGACAGCAATAATAGCAGGAAAGTTTCATTGAAATAGCAATACTGACACTCTCTATCTAATACAGGAAAAAGAGAGAAGAGACTTAAGTCTAGTAGCCATTATGAGCTGTATGATATCCTTAAAGTAACAGCTACCAAACAACAGCATCAAAAATTAATACATCATGTGTTTAAGAGCAGAGGAAGCAACATTTGTGAGTTGAAAGTGAAGACCCCAAGAAGCACTCATGCTCTGATGATATTTAATGCAACCTCAGATCTATTGAATAAATCCACCTTAAACCTATAATGCTTAAATTATCAATACACAGAAAAAATTATTGGTGTTCAGAAATTGTTGCAGTAACTGCTACATATTATAATTACTAGCAAACAATAATATTTTGTTCAAACAAAACAAGTCTTTAGATCTAGTCCAAGCTTCTAATTTTGTCATTTTCTTCCCATAAGAATACAGTATTTGAAGTAACAATAATTATTAACAAAAGGTTTTATAAAATTAACCAAGACATTGAATAATAAAAGATATACATCGGTATTTTACTCATAAACATGCCTGCATTAATACTGAGTGTAGAATCTCTTGGATTTGTATTTTCTATATTACACAACGTTTTGAAGGTTCAACTCTTGTAGTTTTGAAGCATGAAAGAAACCTAAAAAAACTGCTGTTGAAATAAAGAGAATAGGGAAAAATTGACATTAAGAAAATAGCACCAAAAATGTCAATTATTTCAGATTTCAAGAGAAAATACTTCACTTAATCAGAATGTTATCATATTCTTATGTTTATTATATTTTGCTGAATTGAGTTGTCCGGAAAGTACATGCTGATTTTTAGTTGTTCATGTTCCAACACATTAGAACAAGCCAAATTTATCAACATGTATAAAATGCTTACATTTCCGGTTAGTACCCACTTTAACCTATCTCTTGAGAAAGACAGTTTGAAGTTACTTAATTCGTGTAAATTTGGCACCCCCATGAAAATGGAAGATTATAAGGTGCATTTTAGACACTTGATGCTTTTTTATTACCGTAAAGGCAAAAATGCCTCTCAAACAATAAAAACAGATATGTGCTGTGTACAGTGAAGGTGCTTTAGCTGACAGAACTGTATAGAAGTGGTTCAATAAGTTTAGAGTTGGTGATTGTAGCCTTATTGATGAAGAACGTCCAGGCAGACCCCCACCCACTTCAGATGATGACAAAATCAAGACATTGAGACATACTGTTCACAACTGGATGATTTAAAGGCAGCAATTCAAGAAAAAACCCCAGAATTTTGCAAACAGGAAAAGTGTTGTTTTCCATTGGGATTATGCCAGACCTCATATTTCTTTGGAAAGCCATCAAAAATTGTCGCAGCTTGGCCAGGATATGTTACCTCCCCTGCCATATTCACCAGACATTGCTCCTTTGGATTTTTATTTATTCAGCTCCTTTCAAAATAATCTCAATGGTAAAAATTTTAATTCTTTGGAGAACATAAAAAAACCACCTTAATGAGTTCTTTGCCAAGAAACCACCAAAATTCTGGGAAGATGGAATCTTTAAGTTGAAGGAAAGATGGAGAAAGGTTGTGCAACAATATTTAATGACATAATTTTGTTTTGTCTATTAAGTTCCCTTAAAAATCAGGATGAAGTTTGTGAACAACCCAATACAATAGTATCTGAAAGAGTGTTCTAGACAGTAGAACTTTTGTGCAATCCACTGGCTTGTCAGCTCCTGTCAAACCATCCAACCCATGCCAGTATGTGCCAGTCACTTATGTGAAAAAAATTTCCATTGCTTAGCATTCACTACAATAGCATCGAAACTTAAGGTTTCTTTGCTCTTGCTATAAATTTCAATTTTTATCTATAATCAAACTTTTATGCCCTTGTTTATGTTTACTCAAATGCTTAAACCCTTTCAGCAACAAGCGATCCGTAATCATTCTTATTAAAATGTTCAGATTTAAATTAAACCTTGGTAAAAAATATACTTCTAACATGAAGGATGTTGTGAGATTTCAGTTGCTTATGATATCATTTAAGATCGTATTTAAATTGAAGCAAGAATTATTGTGATTTTCATTATTTTAAACTTGGATGCTTGTTTTGGAATAAACTCACATTTAATTGTGTTTAAGTAACATCCCATATTGAGGTGCAAGTATTGCTCATTTGATTTATGTTATTCTAAAGGTTTTGCTTTTACTGTTTATTCATGTTTGTTTTAAGTTATAAAATTCCTAATTTTACTTGTCTGTTTTAAAAGTAAATGCTAAGCAGTGGAAATGTCTTCCAAAAGCATCTAAGCATTGGGCCAGGTAAAACAACTTGAGAGGTGCAGAAGAACTAAAGGGTGATCATTCAGTAGTTGGTTAACATTTGCACCACATTAAATAATCAAAAAGGCAGCTTGATAAATGTGTAGTGCACAAATTGAATGAAATATAAAAACCTATGCCATTATAAAGTCTGTGTGCCTTTGCAGGTTCAATAAAACTTATCCATTTCTTAACTATGTAGCAACATGATAAAATAAGTTTTTATTACAGCTGTCAATATTTTATGCAATTGCTGACCTGAGGTAAAGCATCAAAATGCTTTTCCCTAAATGAAGCTGCATTAAAAAAAAAAATACTAAATATGACCACACTTTGGTCATTGGCAAGTAAGTTCCTTGACTTCTATTTCCTGAATCACATCACAGCTGAGAAGTATTGCCAGAAATCATCCAATGCATCAAAAAGCTGCCACATTTACATTCAGAAAGCATCTTTGATAATGCTTGACCTTAAATGTCACAAATGCCTTTGCAAAATGATATTTGACAAAGTGGCATACACAACCTTATCTAACCAGCTATCTCCTTAAACATTTATTCAACTGACCACCATTTTCTTAAGCATCTAAATGATTCCTACAGAATGCCTTCAACAACCAAGCCAACAGTTCAAAATACCTTTAAAGGAATCCTTGGCTCCATGACTTCAAAATTCTATATTTTTCCAAATCATTGTAGCCAATGTTATGTTAAACAACACAGTGTCAAAAATCTCTGTACATAATTAGCTCTGGTGGATTCCACTGCATGTCTCTACCAATAGCATCAATGTAGTTGAATGCATTTCATTTTCTTTTAGGATTCAAATCCCCTGATATTTTTTGATTGCCTATTAAATCTCCCCTTTGGTCTGGTGATCATAACCTGAGATGTTTTGAGCCCTCATGACAAGCTTGGTATATATACCATCAAGATGAAGTTCTTCATTGGTCCTTCTTCGTTGTTCAAATTTCAGCCCCACAGAGAGGAATGCTCTCTATACATTGTTAACTTCTGAATATTTGATTGTCAAATGTTTTAAAACTTATTATAGGAACTCTTGACTTATCCATTGCATGTAAGAAAATCTTTTGTATTGTCAGTAATGCAGGATCCAATGTACTCAAAGTTACTGACTTCCTTGAGATTTGTGCCATCAGTGGAACACATTAGTAGGTGGTTATTGATGGCCATGTGTTCAGACTGCTTTACTTTGATGAGTAGTATGACTTTAGCTGCTGCATTCTCAATAGATATCTTATGCATTCCTCACATCTATTAATTTTAATAGACTTATTTCTTGCTACATTCTTCTGATTATTATTTAGTTTGGCAGAATTTTTAAAGTATTGGATGATAAGCCTTGCAGTGTTTCCATATCTTTACCTTTTGGGTTTGGATTGCATGATGGCTGTCTTTGCATTTCATCCTTCAGGATAGATAAAATAAAGTACCTGTCAAGTAATAAGTAGAATTTAATTGATTATCTTCTTCCCCGATATTTATAGATTTGTGGCTGAGTTAGAAATGTTTATTTTGATTAGCAAACTTTATTCAAGGATATAGTGATTTAGAATCAATAATTAAAAACTGAAAGTATTTTTATACTATCTATATATTTTACAAAACCCATAAAAGTCCTGTTGAAAATATAAACATAAGCCTTCTACTCAAGAAATTAATCATAAAATGGCAAAGCAATCACCATCCTCATCATCGTCATTCAGTATCAATTTTCCATGCTGGCATAGGTTAGACCAACTGGAGCCTATCAGCAAAGAAAAAAAATGTCATCTAAAATACATTTCCCAAATTCATTTTATAAGAGAAATCGAGAAAGCTTTTTTCTAAAGTTTATCATTTGTTGCTGTTCAAATAATAATAGCGATACTTTGTTTCTTAGAAATTGATAAATTTCTATAGAATTAAAAGAATTAAAGATAAATATGAACAAACTTTTGCTTCTTGCAAAAATGAGGACTCTGAGTTGCACTGCAATAAATTATCAACTTCTTCCAAATATATACACTTCATTTATTGTATACTCTTCTCATTATTATTGACAAACTTATGGTCTAGTTTGTTAAATTAATAAGTTGCATACATTAATATGTTAAACTGTGAAGAAACTACAGACCAGTATTAGGTGGTAAAATTAGTTACAGTGAACTATTGTTTAAACTAATATTTATTTGATTTTAATTACAAAGCAATGAAATACTTTAAATGTTCACAGAAATACAGGACCAGCAATAAAATGATAGCAATTATCTTTGATGGTTTCAGTTAGGAAAATCATGATTATACAGTTTAGAAAGAACACATCAAATCATAATTACTCCCAATGAATAGTTGAACACACCTAAGATGAATGTTATTTCTCTTCAATATTTCTTTATATAAATGAAGTAAAATATGTTTGAACAAAATTCTTTATTAAAACTCCATTTCCTTCAAAATGCTTTACATTTTATATTGGCCAGGAGCATAAAGATAATTTTTTGTTAAGTCAAACTTGTTTCAAAGGAGTTCAGTTTTAATTTTAACAAATAATTCTTTCACTTGCCCTCTCCAACGACATAAATATAGCTAAACTGTTTGATGAAGAAGCCAATGTGGCAATGGCTCACTAGTTCAGCCCTGCAAAAGTTAACTAGAATTAAAAGCATTGTTTGCATATCTAAATTGAAGAATTTTAGAAGTATCTGGATTCTTGAACCAAATAGCTTGACAATAGTAATGCATCGTCGAAAAAGAATTGTGAATTCAATATTTATTCTGTATTTATCATTTGATTGAACTATGAGTACCCATGAATCTATTTGAGTTAAAAGAAAATTCTGTTTTGAAAACAAATCAAAAATAGTTGGATTGGTTTGAAAACTAAATATTGATGATTGGACAATTGAACACACTGTGTTGCCATTATATACAAGACAATCTATCTTGAGTATGACAATATGAGCTTTAGAGTGGCCCTTAGCAATAGGTAATTTTTCAAAAGTTACAACTTTGCTGCTCCCTCCTACTAATCCTGTTCCAATAAACAAAACAACAGGGTGTGCAAAATCTCAGCTTAATCAAACAACTGCTAGGTGACCCTCAACTGCCTTGAAGTTGGAACATAGTATACACAACAATTAATTCTGTTCAAAAGCAATATACTGTTCCCTTTCTTGACCGTTTTCATTTTTCTTCTTAGAGAAATTTATGTGGACACATCCAGGCAATCTCAACAGATGTTTAAAAACGTTTTGAATTAAATTTACCAATAGCTAATTTGAAAACTTCCTGAAATAAGATGAAAAACTTAGGAAATATTAGGTTTTCTTAAGAAAGCACACAACTTCTATAAGAGAAACACATTTTTATTAACAACGATAATTTATATAGAACCAAAAACATAATGTGGACACTGAACACTGAATATTGAACTTTATTTTTGCATAAGAGAGGATTTAGTGGTAGTTGGGCATGTTTTACGGTTTTCGGTATTGATCTGTAAAACAAATTGTTTCTCAGTTTGATCTTTTGTGAGAATGTTATTGTAATCCTGAATGAGTTTGATACCTCTTACTGCAACATTATTCACAACAACTGTCTTCTCAAGTCCCCTTTTGTAACCACGATCGTCCTTCCATAACAGAAACCAGACTCAAACATACCTTTGAGCAAGAAAAATACATATTCTACTTAAAGAGTTCTTCTTCCCAAGAGATAACTGAAATTGATCTTGAAACAGGTATATTTTGAATGCGTGAATTGCTTTTGATACTCACCTAGCATGACTTACAGCTCCTGGTGTATGTAACGATATCCTGTTCTTCCGAATGCTGCCAAGAAAGATTATTATTAAGTCCAACAATTCTCGGTAATCCTTTTGCTGTTGTTTCTGCATAGAAAGGTGGTATTCAAGAAATCCAAGAATGGTAGAACAGACATCATCAGGCACTTCATTGCTACTAGTTATGTAAACCCTCTTGTTGAGTTTCGTCCAGGTTTCTCTCAATCTTTTGAAAAACGCCATGTCTGGACCAGAAGTTGAACTCATCAGTGAGTCAAAACAGCCCCTAAAAACTAACTAAAAAATGTGATGATGCCAAAAGAAGAACAACAGGCTGTGATTGAACAACTTTTCAAGATTTGTACTGGCACCATTCACTCAACTTGTGTTGCTTGCTGTCGTATCACAGCAAAGTTCCTGAATTGTGTTGGTTATACTCCACTTCTCAACTGCTTCATAAACAGCCATGGCTTGCTATCCTCCTGAAGATGCTGGAATTTCAGGGACTCCCAACAATAGCTCCTTGACTCGAAATGTTACTATTATTGCCAGTCTATCAACCTTTTCAATGCCTGTGAGTGCTGGGAGCAGCTTTCCATCCCAGTGCAGCACTAATTCTTGACAATCATTTAGGCTAAATTTGTACTGTATTTCTAGGTGTCTCGCTTCTCTAAATTTTGGTGTAAGGCATTTATAACGAGTATGCAAAGCACATAACATTAGAAACATAGTATTACAGGGCTACCAACACAACAGGGGAAGATCTTTATCATAATGCAGACAAGTCATATTAGTTCGCTGTTTATCACTAATGTATATTTCTTAATATTTTATTTCTCAACCTTACTATTAGGTGCAGTACAATTCTTTCAATGGTGTTTACTCTATACCTCCACTCTATCCCCAGCTTTGCAAGTTGCCTTCCCCATTATATTTATTGTCACTTATCCTTCTATTACC
This sequence comes from Octopus bimaculoides, assembly GCF_001194135.2. NCBI lineage: Eukaryota > Metazoa > Mollusca > Cephalopoda > Octopoda > Octopodidae > Octopus > Octopus bimaculoides. The sequence goes on from NC_068984.1 coordinate 30,931,537, forward strand.
AAGAATAAATGTGAACAAGTTTTTAATTTAAGAGAGAATTATATATGAGATAAAAATTTTTATCGGAAAAAATGACTTTCCGGATGAAAACTTCAAAATTTCATGGTTAATGAGGGTCGCGTTGCAGTTGTTTGATTGAGCTAAAATTTTGCATAGATTGTTTTTTTTTTGTTAATTGGAACAAGATAGGGGTGGGGAGCTAAAATTTAGAAAGTTGAAAAATAAGGGCCACTCTAATAAGCTTGCATAAGGGACACTGGATACTTTAAATATTGTCAGTTTTAAGTGATGCATTGTTTTCTTAAAACAAAAAGGCAATCTATCTCAAGCAAGATAACCAGTGCTTGTATAAGAAGGTTTTAATGTTTGATATTGGTAATGAGAAAAACGAAAATGAGTGTTTAAAAGATTGTTGTTATCTTTACATTTGCTTTAGATAAGAATTTGTTTACTCCTTAATAGAATACTGAAATTAGTAATGATAAGATCACAAAAATGATCAGATTGATTTTATCTATTTTAATCATTTGCACTAAACTAACTTCTTAATAAAGGAAACTATCTTTCAAGGTTATGCTGAAAGGAAAGAAGCTATATAAGAATTGATTACTATGTTCTAAATACAAAAATGCTGTGAATCTCTGCTATACTGCTAGAGAACTAGCAATTCAATTGTACAAGACTAACTAGTAGTGGTATCACCTATTATACCCCCTCAGATGGTGTCATAGGAAGAACCAAGGTGATATAATTAGTACTGGAAATAGTTGTGAATAAGCTAACAGAAAAATAACTGATATAAAAATTTCATTGACATTTTACTTCTGTTGACTGCAAAAGGTTGATTTTTCCATACAAAATGCAGAAGAAGGAATCATTTGTAAAATGTGAGAACACTGAGGTAGAAAAGTGACATGCTCTAAGATTGAATACTTGTAATGATTAAAGGTAAATGGTTTGAATAGTATTTGACTGTTGGATATACGACTTGGCTGTGAATTTGAGTAAAGTATCATTTGATGTATACAGAGTTACTGACATGAGCGTGTGAATTTAAATAGCAGTAGCTGGAATAAAATGATGTTTAATATCTTAGTTGTGGAAAGGTATATATTGCTGAGGAAGAGTGCATACAAAATGAGAGGTTATTCAAAGGATATTGCACTTCACAAATGGAATGACACAAGATTAAGTGGAAAGACAACATGCTATAAAGAAATATGAAACACCGATGAGTTTTGTATAGGTTGAAGTAAGAGTGGTTCCAGTATATTCATATTGCAAGAATTTGTGTTTTGCTTCAAGCCTGCACTTTCTTTCCTTTTGCTAATATTTTCCTGCTAAACAACTGATTTTTACTTTTCAGAGTCATACACCCCTTCCAATAAATATGATGTGAAGGTAGAAATAGTGTCAGATTTGGTGATGGCTATAATCAATGTGATGGGAATAATCATAACAATGGACTTAGTAGTAAAACTGGAATTTGCAAGTGAGTTGACATTAGGGAAAAGATGAACATTTAGATGATGATATAATAAAGATAGCAGCAGAAGAAATTCACAATGATGGTAGCAAGGGTGGGAGTGATGCAAATAAGAGCAAAGACAATATTGACAGTTATGATAATTGTGGTACTGGAGGCAGTTGTAACTGAAATGGTGATGTTGATGTTGATGATAATAATGATGATGATGGAGATAATTATAGTAATGATAATGTGATTGAGTTGATGATAATAAAATGATGAAGAGGGATGTTGGTGGTGATAATGATTTCAAACCTGTAATCATCTAATGCTGTTATTTCTCATATCTGTGAATAGAATAACACCTCCCTATTATTGCCATCATGATTAGACCACCATCGTCACCTCTTACCTTATGGAAAAAGCAGCCACGTATATAATATTTCCCATCAAAATAATGAAAGGCATTTAATAAAAGGCATAGTTGATCAGTGAGAACTCTTACTCCTTTTATCTACCTTTGTACAGAATGCTACCTTGCAGAATCAAGAATTCTTTATTAGAATATCTGTAAAGTTAAACAATATATATCGTGAAGCAAAAGTAGTAAAATATGTGAATGATTTAAAAAGCTGTAAATCTTCGTATGATGCCATAAAGAGTGAAAGGAAGTGTGAAATAGAGAAAAAAGGACAATCTTTCAGCTTTTGCTACAACCTGATTGGCTAGAGCTGAGACAGTGTCATCTTACTTGAATGTTACAAATTAGTTTAGAGTTTTAAAGAAATCTCAGGCCATGATGTATTGTTCAATTTAACACTCTTTTAATGCTTTTGTAACCATAAATCTTATGAAATAAACTGCCTACTCATTTCAGTATCGAAAAATCAAGAATTTAGAAGGATCTAGAAAAATAATCAATGAAGTAATTAGAGTATAACTTAACAAAACATTCTAATATGAAATTAAAACTGAAAGTCTTAACTTGAAAATGAACATTATAAGGTTAGTAGTTTTGTATCATGGAACAGAAAGTGATCAGAGACAAATTGCTATCAAAATGGTTAAGCCCACTTATAATATTTAGCCTTCGTTGGAGGCTAGAAATCAAAAAGCCATTAAATGAAACTATTGATGCCAACTAAATGATGTTTGTCATTTTACTCTTCTTTATATGTCATCAACACTCATAGCCCATGTTTCACTGCCATGTAGCATCACAGTTTGCACACATGCATCATACAGTCTACCTTTTCCTCTAAGTGAGAGGCCCTTTGTCACTAGCAGAGGTAGGAGCTCTCTGAACTTTGCCCAGGCTATTCTTATTCTAGTGGCAACACTCTCAGAGCATCCACCCCCACTACAGACTTGGTCACCTAGGTAGTGGAAACTATCAACTATCAATTACTTCTGTGTGTCTGGATATGTATAACTACTAGTACTTGTATACTAGGTGGATTAAAATACATCTAACATTTACACTGCATGTATATCCCATCATTCCCACATGAGCCAGGATAATCCCCATTGTAACTATTATTAACTGCATATGGTGACAAAGTTACAATTTTTACAGCTTAACAACCTGATGTAATTATAATACAACATGTGGTTATCTACATTCCCTAAGTTATACCTTTGTAATAACATGAATACTGTCTGCCTATATCCAGAATTGATAATAATCTCAACCTTACTTTTAGTGTCTATGAATGGTTTACGCACTAGTTTTGCAATACACAGTTACTCCACTTCAACAATAGTCTACAAACCTAAATATACTTTTAGCATCTGTTTACCATTTAATTACTTTTCAACTACCTGCTTCTCCTTCCACGACTCTCATGCAGATAATTACTTGTTGATTGGATGTGTATCTCTGATACAACTAAATAAAACGCTACTCACATATCCCGTAAGTATTTCCCATAGCCTACCCATTAGTAAGGAAAGGACTCACTTGAATATTCATGCCTTAAATGTTCTTATATTTATATGTATTCTTATAATTATTTCTATTCTTATTTTATTTTATTCTTTTGTTTTACTGGTCTTGTAATTTATTGATAGTCCTAACAGACCTGAACAGTGCCATTGTTTTTAAATGTTAACTGACCAATTAGGTTGTAGGATTGACTTTGACCTCCCCCTACTATGCATAGGGATATTGGGATTAGGTTTCGGTCAATAAGTAGTATATATTAACATTGCACTAATGTTCTACCCAGATTTCCTTTCATTAATGTACTTATATATTAACTTTCCCCTAACAGGTTCAATTTAAGTTACCTCTGCCAACTCCCTGCAAAATGCTATATCTATTAAATAGCAGTTAGCCTCTAACTTCTGACCCCTGTAACATGGACCATACCATTAAAACCACCACATAACATACTACCTTCACTATTTCCCTCAGTATTATGGAAACACGATGTAACCCACAGCCTATGGATATATCTCCTGAGAGTGACTTTATTTACTTACCACAGGATGGAAGACCATGGATTATAATAACACCTTAAAATGAAGTTCTTACTTTTCCTTACCATCTCTATTACATTATATTATTTTTTTGTTTTTACCTATTTTATTCTATTTTATCTTATTTTACCCTACTCTATTATTCTAACTGAATTTCCCACATGTTAGTTTCCTAACATTTGTACTCTCTGAAGAAGCCTTGAGTTTCAACCATTATCCAGTCTCTTCCAATGTTTGTTCATCCCTGTACATCACCTTATGTGATGAGGATGACTTGAAAGAATCTGAGGCCTCATGGTAGAAACGGCTGTAAGGGATTTGTATCTGTACACCCATCTATTATTATTCATTAATTTCTATATATGTATATATATATCTGCTTACATATTAATTGACTGATTTCACTCTTTTACTTGTACCACTTAAACACATGCTTGTTATAATTTAATAAACACATATAATGGAATGTTTACTGGCTGATGTTTGTTGATAGGAAAGCAGACATTAAAGAATGATGATGACAAAAATAATGATGATGTGTGTTCCTCTCTAACTTACATACTGTACATCTCTGGCTTGTCTTTCACTTTTTCATCTTTCTTTCACACCTGGACTATTCATTGTTCTTTCACTTAGAATTTGCACCTTGTACTTAGCTGAACTTTGTCTCACATTTAGCTGTTCCTCATTCACAGACTAGATCTTTGAATTGCTCAGTGGTTAAGGTACAAGCATGAGAATAGGTCCATTTACACCAGCTGTATGTTGGCTATATTGAGGTCTAAATTCATTCTCAATGTACTGATGTAATCCTGGTCCATAAATATACAATCAATAAATTCAATGCCACTTAAGTCTACCCTTAAAAAACTAAATTCTTACATCTTGTTCATCAGCACCTTTCACCATTCTTTCAATTGTACCTTCTCCCTCTCTGTTAGCTACTCCATTTCCTTAACATTATGGTCTCTATCAATCATCCCACTGTCACTCTCTCTATTTCTGTTTTCTTCAAACCCATCAAGTCCCACACTTACCTCAAATTTCTTTTTTCTTCACAATCCATACCAAGCATGCTTTCCCTTATTTCCAGTTCTTCCATCTTCACTACCTCTTTAGTTGTAGTCAAAACTTTTGAGACTAAGGCTCAGTACGTAGCTGGTCTATATATTCTATGGGGTTACTCATCTACCTTCTTCAGGCTGCTCTTTCACATACCCATGTCAATGACTGCAACTCAGCTCTTACATCCCTCATCCAAAACGAAACATATTGAGTCACCTGTCCTCTCACCTACTAATCCCACAACTCTGTTCCTCCACCATACTATCCTTCACCTTTTCTGCTGCCTACAATCTGATACTACCTTTTGTTTCTTCTCTTTCTCACCCATTTCCTCCTATAAGCATGTCTGTATCCTACGTAGCCTTCTCCTAAACAGTTCCACTTTCCCAATGTTCTGTTCTTCTCTCTGCAGCTCTACCCTGCTTCTATTTCCCTTTTCAAACCTACTTTTTACATTTTTCAAATGTTTATAGATAAGTAAATTATGTATTCTAAATTTAACAACTCAACAGATGAATATGCAAAGCACTTTTAATGGTTTTCCTGCAACCAATAAAATATTGTGATCTGTTTATGAATATGTTTGCTATGTATTGTCATATTTGAATAATTGGCAACGTAAATCTGATATTTGTAGTTCAATAAGCCTCAGGTTGGAATAAATTATACATACACTTTAATATCAATATAGAAGTTCTTTTTCTGTTTCTAATCACAAATGTAGGTTAATACATATGTATTATGGTCTCTCTTGTCCATTTAATTATAAGCACATCCAGTTATTATATCAAGTAAAATACCTTATCATTGAATTAAAAGTGTAAAGTGGCTGAGTGTGTTCTACAGTCATGACATATGTACCCATGACATATCTGTAAAAACGTCATGACACAGTATGCCATAGGTGGATCATAAATTATTGGACCATGAATTTCAAGCTACCCAATGGGCATCTACACAGTCTCCAAATTCAATCACAAGGCATGGATCTATTAAGGCTATAATTAAATCACTTGCCTGGGATGCTACATCATGAGATCTATACAAATTTAGAATTATACTTATATATAAAGATTAAACATGAAACAGTTAATTACAGTTCAAGTTTGTGTGATATATTCTGAATTTTATGGATAATTTTGTCTCATATGTATTTACTAGTGATACTTAAGTCAACTTTTGTGGGGCTAATAAAGAGTTAGTAAATTTTTACATAGGATCCTGAAATAAGAAATATGGTTGTTCAGGTGTAAAGAGGCTCAGTCATATTCTGAATATTGAGCTTGGAATTAATCTATTGATTTTATAGATTAATCTTGCTCATTGTGTTTCAATAAGATTTCCAATAGGTGTTTGTGACAGAGATGAAACTAATCAAAGGTACAATGTGTTTTTACTTAATGTAACTTCTTGTTTTATTGGAGAGCAGCACATATCTTTTTGAGTGTCTGATTTTCAACTCAGATGTGAATTAATAGTCCACTTCTTTAAATTTAGCCATTTTAATATGTATATGTTTTGAAAACACAAACGAAATTGCTATTTGTGGATACTTGTGAGATTAAAAATTCATATTCGAATCTATGTTTGAGGTTTTCTTCTTGCATTACACACAAAAATTCATATCATTTTATTATTTTTCTCAAAATATTGTCAGTATTTAGTATAAACTATTTGAAATATGCTTTCCTAAAAGGACAATGATGTACAAAATATTTTAAAGTGGCATTTATTAGAAGGATAGAATTAAAACAGTTTAGTATTTTTGTTTCTTTATAAATGCACAGATGTTCAATTTAAATAAGATATATAATCTAAATAGGGTGTACAATCTAAATAAAGGACTTAATAGTAGTTAAAGGTAGAAGATTTAATATTTATATATTTATCTTATAATTTGTAAAAGCTTAACAGTTCTCCAAAGGCCATCATCTAACCTTCTATTTAGAAGTGTGAAATGTGCCTATAAAGAAAAAATAAATAAAAAGACCAAAAGAACGCCATGGTAGAGTAGAAAATATTGCAGAATTATATATAAGAAGCACAGGATGGATGAAGGTTAAGTTTAAATCTTAACAAAAATATTTTTATAGAAAATAGCTGATTGAATGTATGATAAGAAGATTACTTAAATTAGCTATTTCAGTTGAACATCATGGAATGGTCAGCTGCAAATTCAAAATGAAATGTGTAAATATCTCCTAAGTATCAATAGCACACACTTATGTACATACCACTACATGCATATGCATACAGTGTATGCATATATGTATGTATGTACATATGTATCTATGTGTATTTATACATGTGTGTGTGTGTGTGTCTGTGTGTGTGTATGTTGGTTTATATACTATATGCATAGATATTTAGATACACACACACACAAACACATATGCACATATACACAGCAGTGCTAATTCATAGTGATTAGTAGTAAAATATTGAACTTAAATATGTTATTAGGGAATTACTTCATGATATATTATGTAAAATATGTGAAGAAGAATAAAAATAATATTTCTTGAGAATTTACAAGCAGGTCAATTTATAATCGATTAGGAATTTGGTACCTTGAAAAAAATTGATAATCATTTAAATTTGGGGAAAACTATAATTTAGTTTGTAGGGACCAAATCAATATTTGTACATTTATCACTTGTATTGATTAAAATGAAAGATACATTGAATATGAAAAGGAAGACTTTACTTTTCACACACACACACTCACACACACACACACACATGTCTACACATGCACATTACACATTTATCTATATATATGTGTGTGTGTGTGCAAGTGTATGTATATACATTTGTGCAATTGCATGTATACCAGGTTTAGTTAAAAGTTTTTTTCAGATTTTCACTGATGATTTTTAGAAACTTGCATTTTCATGTTATATCATTAATTTGATACAACCGTTGCTGATTTTATATATATTTTTTATTCTCATATATAACATATAAACGTTACCTGTTTATGTTTTTTTTATTTTATAGCCTTGGTAATAAGTAGTGAAACATTCCAATTAGCTCCATTTTACAGTACCTGTGGAAAAAAAAAGGACTGACTGCAAGAGTAATGGCAAAAGAAATTAATGATGTGGAATACCCAGGAAGTGTCAATGAATGTGTAGCACAAAATTGCTTCAGATATTTCAAGGAAAGTGACAAGCCAAGGTCAGGAATATCTGTTATGGAAGATGAGGCCTTGCTTGAAATGTTTGAACAATAACCAAGCATTCATGCATTATCAGTAGAACATCGTCCTTCACCAATCACCATCAGTTGTCACCTCTATAAGCTCAGTCTTGTGGTATAAGCATGGAATTTAACTTCTGGTACAATGATGGTAACCAACAATAGAATATAATGGGATATGTTTTGATGAATAAATGCTTTTTGTAATTTGTTTAAACTATTAATATAAAAAGATTGTTGACTCATCCAGTATATTGATATTTGCTTTTATGTATTGCTATGTATAAAGCTATCAAATATTTAGTCAAGATAATCTCAATGCTTTTAAGTTAAATTTTACAAGGACAAGTGTATAAGTGACTTTTAATTTGCCATTCAGTTACGTCAGAGTGGCAAATTCATTTCAAACAAAACTTCAGATTGACTGTTGAACTTTTTCAAAAATGGTCTCTTGCCTAGAGCTGTGAATTGTGTTGGTGTTTGCTAAGTGTGTATTTTTTTTTATAAGTGCATGTAGATATATTTTGTCCCTATTTACAATATCATTTTATGTACATTTTCTTTATTTTTGGCATTTATTGGAAGGATAGAATTAAAACAGTTTAGTATTTTTGTTTCTTTATAAATGCACAGATGTTCAATTTAAATAAGATATATAATCTAAATAGTGAGTACAATCTAAATAAAGGACTTAATAGTAGTTAAAGGTAGAAGATTTAATATGTATGTATTTATCTTATAATTTGCAAAATCCTAACAGTTCTCAAAAGGCCATCATCTAACCTTCTATTTAGAAGTGTGAAATGTATCTATAAAGAAAAAGTAAATGAAAAGATTAAAAGAATGTCATGTTAGAGTAGAAAATATTGCAGAATTATATATAAGAAACACAGGATGGATGATATATATATATTTATATATGGATTTGTATATGTAAATTTGCCTATATCTGCATTTATGCACATGTCTACATGTATGCACTAAGCATATTTTTCACTGTGATAACGTTTCTGCACAAGGCAATGGCCTTGTGCTCTTAGAATATTGATAGACAAAAGTGTGCATTTCTTCCTCAAATATTATCAACTTCTAATCACCATTAATAATACAAATTTTACATCTACAGATATTTTAGATGAAATTCTAACCACGTTTTGCACTTGAACACCTCCAATTGCAAACTATATATAGAAATGCTCCAGCTGCCTAAAGCATATTAATGATAATTTATTAAAAAATACTTCAGTTAAATTGTTTAAACTTTCATCGAACAAACAAATATTTAGTGATTATCCAAAACATTACAGTGTCATCCTAACTAGAAATGTCATTAATTAGAATTTATCATATACTGGAGAAATTATATACATAACCACAAAAAGACACAGAAGAAAGTACTATATTTAGCATAATCCACTATTCAACTTAAATGTAAATACTCCCACAGCTAACTTTGTTTTTACTTAAAAAACCATATTCTTTGCAGTGTAAGCTTTGAAGTATCTTTAAGAAAAATCAACTTTTAGTGTATTTGTTATTCTGTCACTCCTAATGTTGCCCATATCTAGGCTTTTTTCAGTCTAGCAACCTCAACCAAAGTTCAGTCCCAGTATAACACATTGAACAATTGACTTCTACCATAGCTCTAAGCTGAGCAATGCCTTGTATACCTTATGAGGGAATTTAGTAGAAAGAAATTGTGTGGAAACCTGTTTTATATATGTATATGTATATGTATGTTTCCTTGTGACAGTACTTTTTTCCCGCACACATACACACACTCACATGCAAACACATATATTTGCACACACACATACACCTCCTTCATATATATATATATATATATATATATATATATATATATAAACATGTATGTATATATATATATATATATATATACATGTATGTATATATATATACATATATATGTGTGTATATATATATATATATATATATATATATATATATACACACACACACATATATACATACACACATATATACATACACACATACATACATAATTGCTGTTTTAGTGAACTTAAATATGTACCTGTAGAAGCAGAAATTGTAATAACAGCAAAGTGCTAAGTTGTCTCAAGTCAGGTTCTCAGCCAAAAATTTAACCAAAATTGAGCCAAAATTGCAATATTTGTTCTGATAAAGAAGAAAGTTTACAGCAGATTCTTTGTTTATGGCTGTTAAATAATCAGAAGTCTACTTAGCATAAATGAGTGTCCAAATTTGGATTTTCTCCAGAGTTCTGCCACATGATGCTAAGTAGCCTGAAAGAAGAGAAAGTATGTAAGGTATGGAGGAGTGTGTAATTTCCTTAGGGAATATTAAAATTTAAAAAAATCAAACTAAAAGGTAAAAGGTGTGGGGGGAGGGGGGAAATATGAATATGCAAAGCTTTTGAAACAAACCAACGAATCTGTATCTGATTGGAATCATACCAACAATAATGGAGACATATTGAATTGCTATGGCAAAATTCTGCAACATTGACCAAAATACTGAAGATAATGAAAATAAGACATTAAAATCGAAGTTGTGCTCTACAGTACAGTTGCAGTGTTAATCATCATCATCATCATCATCGTTTAACGTCCGCTTTCCATGCTAGCATGGGTTGGACGATTTGACTGAGGACTGGTGAAACCGGATGGCAACACCAGGCTCCAGTCTGATTTGGCAGAGTTTCTACAGCTGGATGCCCTTCCTAACGCCAACCACTCAGAGAGTGTAGTGGGTGCTTTTACGTGTCACCCGCACGAAAACGGCCACGCTCGAAATGGTGTCTTTTATGTGCCACC
>NC_068984.1:30943114-30949435 GCF_001194135.2 Octopus bimaculoides
GTACGCATGCGTCATACAGTCTGCCTTTTACTCTGAGTGAGAGTCCCTTTGTCGCCAGCAGGGGTAAGAGCTCTCTAAACTTTGCCCAGGCTATTCTTATTCTAGCAGCTACACTTTCAGCGCACCCACCCCCACTACTAACTTGGTCGCCCAGATAGCGGAAGCTATCGACTACCTCTAGTTTTTCACCCTGGAATGGGATAGAAGTTGTTTCCTGTTTGTTTGCAGTCTTTATTGCACCTGAACATCTGCCACAAACAAAAACTAACTTGCTAGTTAACCTGCCTTTGATGTTGCTGCACCTCTTATGTGTCCATAGCTTGCACCGGGTACATCTTATAGAGTTACTACCTACTCCTTTTCTACTAAAGAAACATATTTACTCTTCAGGTTTGAACTAATATTTACTCTTCAATCTCTTGTTCAATGAATATATATTCAATGAATACTAATAGTCTGCATATTTCTCCGAATTTAGCATTAAATTTGTATGAAATATTTTGAGAACTGGATTTTCTGTCATATCGTAAAAGATTTCAAGCTTGTTTCATCCAAGCAAACTGTAATAAGAAGAAATATTCAATGAAATACATATATGACAGTTTTACAACAGCCAGCCATATATTAATTTCTAAGTTAACAGAGAAAGAACTATGACAAGTGCTAGAAGTTAAACTTTCATTCCAACTAAAGACCTTAATTTTAATCTCTTTCATGTAAACGTAAGGAGAAAGGTGATTTGTTTGTACACTTGTACACAACCTACAAGCAATCGTACATTCAAAATTGAAGCTGGTTCTTTTTTTGTTCCTTGTTAAAAAGATCTGTATCAACTTCGTCAAACCCTTCTCTTCCCCACTTTTCAATAATGATGATTCTGCATGCAGAACTTCCAGGAAGAATTTCTTGTTGCTAACTTTGCCGTCAACTCTAATAACATGAGGCAAATCTTCCCCAAAATTTACCCTTTCAGCAACACCTGACATACCACCACAGCATACTCATATATACCAAGTCTTAAATTACTGGTCACTTTAAATCAAAACCATTGGCAATGTTTCTGACAATGTTCTTTCCAAAACAAGATGCTCTAGAACTCACTCCTTTCCCCAACAAATTCTTCAATCTCTTCGTCTCCACAAGATATACTCTGATTTTTGGAAACATGCTCTAATGCATTCTGTTCCCCAGGAAGAGTAATCCTTGAACCAAACCTTATTACACTCACTTTCAACATCTCAAATGTTATGGAATAAATCCTGGAAAACAACTTTCTCTGCTAGACATTTTCTCCCTCCCTTCCTACCACTTTAATGAGCATTGATATGGTTTTCTTAAACATATATGTAGTCTCCTATGTTGCACATCAGGAACTTGCTCATGCAAAAATTCGTGAAAGCAAAATTATGGCACTCAACATCAACAGAGTTTTCAATTGTGTCTGATATGTGAATAACTTATCAAAACTTTCCTATGGATTTTATAACACTCTCATTTCTTGGATTGGTGATTTCCTGTTGTAATACATTATTGAAGCATCTGCTGATGGATCTCTCTTTGAGCCATGATCTATGACAAGGCCAGTACTCAATATTTACTGGGCTTCTATCCTTTACTCAGTTACTCTCTTAATCCTCCTTCTCTGTTTATTTACATTGTTCTTTCCACAGTCCCCACATTAATCACTATTCCCAATATGTTTTCTCTGGAATGTTTATTCCTTGAAAGATACTTTGCTGTACGAGGCTTTCCTACTGTTGTTGAGCTTGTAATGACAATGACATCATCGGTATCAATATCAATTGTCTGGAGGGCTTTTTAGGTCATAGTGGAAACCTGTTCCTTCAAAATAAAATCAATAAAAAATACTATAAAAAAACCACTCCAGTAAAAATGTTTTATTTTTCAAAACCTTAAGCTGTATAAAAGTTAAATACAGTTGGCTAGTTGAACTGTATGTGTGGCACGAACTGGAAGAGCAAGAAAAAAGACAATGAATGTGATATATGCAGGGCCTACAAGAAAAATTTGGCAAGACACTACATGATTGCTAAATGGCTGCTGAAGGAGGAGTTTCTCAAATATTCAAACAGGCTGTAAGGTTCATTATTTACATTATTTACATTCAACAGATATTCGTTCTCATCTTGTTTATTGTTAACACATTTCGGCTGATATACCCTCCCACCTTCTTCAGGTGTCTTGGGGAAATTTTGAACCCAGGTTCCAAATTTCCCCGACACACCTGAAGAAGGCTGGAGGGTATATGATCCGAAACATTGCGCTAACAACAAACAAGATGAGAACGAATATCCGACGAATGTAAATAATGTAAATAATGTACATAATTCCTCATCTCTTAAATATAGAACTGTATTAGGATGTAAGGTTATTTTCTTTGTTAAGGAGCGCATCAGCAGATAACTACAATACTCCCTTTAGCTCTCAGGATCTAGGATTGATGTAGTTTACATACATCCATCCATCCATACATACATACATACATACATACATACATACATAGGCACCCTGTAGTGGTGCTGAACTGTTGAACCAAGTGAAATCGTAGTTGGGGCTAATGCCAGTGCTGTCTGACTAGCAACAATGCTGGTGGCATATAAGAAGCACAATTCAAGCGTTGAGCCTCATAGAGGCAGTGCTTGTGTAGACCTGTCAAGCCAAGTGAAACTGTAGTCATGGCCAATACTGGTATCAAGCCAATGGCACCCATGCTGGTGGCACATAAAAAGCACCCACTACACTCTCAGAGTGGTTGGCTTTCAGAAGGGCATCCAGCCATAGAAACCTTGCCAAATCAGGTTGGAGCCTGGTGCAGCCCCCCTCACCACCACTCCCATTTTTCACCTTACCAGTTTTCAGTCAAACACTTGCTAGCATAGAAAGTAGACGCTAAACAACGATAATAGAGATGATGATGATGATGATACATAGGGATCCCTATCCTCACAGGACCTTTGTGACCATTGGACTTTACACATTTATCTGCCATTAATGTACAATCAACACTTAAAATGTTCATCTACAATTCTTAACCACTCTAACTTATTTGAAAATATTACAGTCACTAAAACTGACTTCAGTGCTTCACACTTTAGTGAAAGACACATTGTAGGCTTATGTAATAGTGATTTCAGTGCCCCTAAAAATATGTAATGGTTTTAGATGAAATGCTTTTGGTCACAGGCCATAGTTTTGGTTGATCCATGTTGACCTGGGGCTAAAATATCACAATAGCAACACTTTTAGAGCAAATAAAGCATTCTATCTAAACAATGATTACAAACCTAAAACGAGATCCCTATATGATCTAAATCTGTATGTACAAGCTGGTCCTCTCAACTGTAAGTCTATTGATGTGTGGCAGACTACAGCACATAAAACATCAGTTTTATATAAAGTGGCACATTATTGGCTAACATGTACGAAAGCATGCATATATACAAATCAAAGTCCCAGTATAGCAACAGTACAAATAATGTCATAATGTTTATTAGCAGAGCATGCAAAATATAATTTAGCTATTTATAAGTCAGAATACATGGATCTGATTTTCAGATATCAAAGAAATCATTCAAGGATTTTATTGGATTTTGTGTATAATTACATATTTAGACTATTGCTAGTGTCCAGTCTTATTCTGCACTAAATATATACATTTGTGCATGTTTTGCTGTTGTTGTTGTTGCTGCTTGCTTTTTCTACTAAACTATACAGTAGTTGTTCAGTTAGATTAGATATTTGCATGATTTCACAATTGTAATCATCATAATATCTATTAGTAGCTTTCTTCTAATCATTAATAAAAGGTTAATACTATTATTTCTTTGCTTTTATTAATGGTCAGTTACAGGAGTCTTAGAATATCTAGTCATATTTAAGATTCAGTTACATACATATGTATTCATTTATGTGTGTTTGTGTGTCGGAGGTGCATGTGATTATTATTAAATTATTTTACAATTAGTTCTCACAATTGAAGATAGAATAAAAGAATTCATATATATTAACTAGTCCTTGAATTTCATTTCTCAGCATCTTTTTACAAAACTATCATATTTATTATTTCTTTTAACTTACCATGAATATTTATCAATTACTAAATATTTCCAGATATTTCATTTCCATTTTAATTAAATAAAATTTGTGGTTTCAATACTTTATAAATCTAGTCCAGTCATGGAAAACACTGATGAGTTAATAATGATTATGAATTAATAAAGAATATTTGAAACGAAAGAAAAAATGATAGGAACTTGAGTTTCATTTTAAACGTTTAGGTCTCTATAGATGAGATGGTTAATAGTAAAGATAAATTGTAGAGATGGTGTGCAACAGATCTATTCATCCTAAAGAAACCTGTTATGTTCATCTTCATAAAAAAACTTTTATGTTACCTTCACAGAAAACTGTTAGGTTGTGTGGGAAGTAGCTTGCTTACGAACCACATGGCTCTGGGTTCAAACCCACTGCATGGCACCTTGGGCAAGTGTCTTCTACTATAGCCTTGGGCTGACCAAAGTCTTGTGAGTGGATTTGGTAGATGGAAACTAAAAGAAGCCCATCGTATATATGTATATGTATATATGTATGTGTGTGTGTATATGTTTGTGTGTCTGTGTTTGTCCCCCAACATCACTTGACAACTGATGCTGGTGTGTTTACATCCCCGTAACTTAGTGGTTTGGCAAAAGAGACGGATAGAATAAGTACTAGGCTTACAAAGAATAAGTCCTGGGGTCGATTTGCTCGACTAAAGGTGGGGCTCCAACATGGCCACAGTCAAATGACTGAAACAAGTAAAGGAGTAAAAGAATTAACAATTTTCAAGTGTCTTCTATTTGATGTTGCAATGCATGCCTTGCTATACATGTAACATTATTTCTTGCTTGGATGTTTAAGAAGGTCTTGTAGGTATTGAATCTGGCCCCGAAGAGACCTTCTGTCACACTCACATACTTTTGCTTGCCACTCACTTCTTTGGAATCCTTTGACACCACATCCATCTCATATTCTATAGTTTCTGTATTGCAATAACAGTTAAGCTGACATGTAATAGAAACTCTGCATGAGTAGCTTGAGGCTACTGAGTAATAATTTGTTTATACTAGAAACGCAGCTAAAAGAGATCTGCAAGGTGTGTTTATTAAATAATTTCCTGTAAATATGAATATGGGGGAAGCACTTAGCAACTAAAGCAAACCCTTACATAAACAAGTCCGTGCATTCAGGGAAAATGGAGTTATAAAAGCATATGACATTATGTACCAATTTTTCGTGGTAAGGTTAGGATCAGGAATATACCTAATCTTATCCTTAAAAACACTGGCTGACAGAGTCTTGTTGTAGTATGCCTTGTGATGTTGAAAATTTTATTCAAAGATAAGCAGAAGATTCTTTTGCTAACCCACTTGATTAGGTTCCTGAAATCTATGGCTACATGGCAGAAACCTATATTAATACATGTCATCCTCTTGTTCAATTTACAAATGGGTTTATAGGTACCAGTGTCTAAGTCTAATGTTACATACAGGAAATTACTTTCAGAATGGCATCTATTGTGACTTTGAGCTCAAGAGAAATAAGAGCATGGGTGAGATTTTTCCCTAAGTCTATGAAGTGTGCAACCTCTTAATTGGAACAAAGCATCATTTTTATAGAAGCCAAAGCTAGTTAAATGGAATTTCTTACTGTACAAGTCTAGAATAAACAGGCCTGTAAGGGCCACAAATATTAAATGCTGTCATCACTTTATCAAAGAGCATTCAAGATCAGTCTTCTTAACTGAGGTCAAAAACTAGTTGAAGACTAAAGTTTTCTTGGTGTACATGATGTCTATGTTCTTGTTGCAATTTTCATCACACCTTTATGCATGCATGTATGTATGTATGCATGTATGTATGTATGTATCTATCTATCTATCTGTCTATACATATGTATACACATACTGATATACATATATACATACATATATATGTATATCTCCCACACACAGCCCCTCGTTCCCGATCACCGTTTGTTATCTCCCCCTTTCTTAGCTCTCCTGAAAAAAGAATTTCTAACTTCCGGTCAGTCATTGTTATGATCGGCCATTATTATGATTGACCGTTGACTGAACACTATTCAATTTTTTTTCTCCGTGTTTTTCTCCTTGTCTCCGTATTCTTTCTGTTGAAGAGCGTAGCTCGAAACGTCAAAGACTTTCCGTATTCCCGAGCGTCATACTAATATATCCTTTTGTTATTTACACCACCTGTCCTCGTCTGTTGTTATTATTTGTATATTCTCCCCTATATACATACA
>NC_068984.1:30949514-30963303 GCF_001194135.2 Octopus bimaculoides
ATACATACATGCATACATACATACATACATGCACACACACATATGTATATATATATATATATATATATATATATATTAGAAGGTTTGGAGATGATGTACAGGCATTATATATTAGAAAAAATAAGGTACTCAGAGATCTGGATGGTTATACATTTACAGATTTTTAATAATATGTCACGTTTTTATAAATCATATATTAGTGCTTGCATCTACTCTAGTAGAATATTCAGAAGATTAATAAAAATCTCTAAATGTACAACCATATATATATCAAAGGATCAACAGTCCTTCCATAGCCATAAGCTCAAAAGGGCGGATGATTTCCCAGATTTCCTGACTGATCAGGACTGCCCTAGTAAAAGATCATAAATTTTTTCGTGGCTTCTGAATTTCTTTTGTGACTCTGCAACTTCTTTGGGCTGATGTACTATTTTATGAAAGTACTGTGAGATTTAGTATGATTTAATAGTATTTTTGGTAGCATAGGAGATGCTGGAGATGGAATATTAGTAGCAGTAGTCATTGGGGAAATTGATGAAAATGACCTGTTAGAAACATTAAGAGAGAAAATCACATGATCAACGAGTGTCTTTATAGGGGATGGAGAAGTTGGTGATATTAACCTATTGATAACATTATCATGATTAACAGATGTGCTTGAAGAAGCATATTTGGGAGTTATTTGTTGAATTGATGCTGAGCTTTTTCATCTTCTAATTCCATCCAGGCTTTTTTTCTATCTGCATGAATCAGCCACCATGCATCTGTGGAAAATTTTAATGCATTGTTCTTGTAATGAACCATTTTCTAATCTCATAAAAAAGGTTTACAGCTACTCATCATTGTCTGCCAAGTAATTTCTCAGCACGTAATTTCTTTATACCAGATGCACTATAATGGTTGAGAAAAGACCTTTAGCATAAATCACACATTTTAATTGATGGACTCTAACCTTTCAATGCAAGACTTGATTATTTACATAGCTCTTTCTGCTGCATCATTAGCTTTTATACTACAAGTAGGACTTCTAACTTTCTTGTAACCAATTTGAATTAATTTGACCTTTAGTTGAATGAATTCTGGTCCATTGGTACCAGCGAGATTGGAGAAGCAAATCTAGAAAAGATGGAAAACAGGCATTTTGTTATGTTTTCCAAGAATTAGTGGGAACAGAAAACAACTTCAATTCATGGCTGAATTAATAGCAATCAAGATATTCTCAACATTTTATACACCTTTTTTTCTCCATGTATTATCTTTCTTAAGATCCTGATTCAAGTTACATATGAGATCTAGCAAAATCTTAATTTTATCAAGAAAATATTTGTCTATCAAACACGAGTAGTTACTTTCTTCAGTGATCGCTGTACAACTACATGTACATGTCACAGAGAGTGTAAAGAAGTTTTGCAAAAGCTCTCTGTAATAAATAGCTTATTTTAAGAAAAGATAATGCCAATCTCTTCAATTATTTCAGAATGTATGAGGCAAACTGCTAATCTAAAGAATTGGTCTAAATCAGTTTTTTCAGCAAGCGAGTATAGAAGATGCATGTGTTGAAAAGATTTGTGATGTCTTCAACACTCTGAGAATCTAATGTGTATCATATTTCAATTTAGTAACAACATCAACATCACTGATTGTTTTCCAGACCTGTAAATAGTTTTGAGCTCATATTGCAATAATATGAGGATCCACCAAATGATTTACTGTGAAACTCACCTGGAGATATCAAGATACTTTGAAAAATGAATTGCAATGGCTGATGATCAGTATCCAGAGTGAAAGATTTTTCTCAAAGAAAATATTTCAATCTTTCAACACACCATACTTTCAATATTGTTAAAATTTACCTTTGAACTATCAAGTGTATGACCAATACATGCTTTGGACTTTCTATTTGGGACATTATTCTTACTACTGAAAATTCAGGAGTGTCACACATGTGAGTGAATGTTGCAAAAGTCAGGTCATACCCTAAATGTTCTTTTGTTATCTAAAAGACCTTTCCTTCCTTCTTCCTCTGAGTAAAACATCCCTTTTTGTTAAAAGAGTAGGCTCAATTTTGCTTGCAAATTTTGATATAAGCTGATGATAACTGTTTATCAACATCAAATATAACATGGTTCCTTCTTTCAAGTTAGAAACTCTAAACCATTGAATCTTATCTAACAGAATTTATGATAGTTTGATACTCTCTATTAAAATATCCATTCCTAGAATACTTAAACAAACATGATTATGGCCTTCATTTGAATTAATTGTTATTTCGTCCATTTCATTCATATGATTACTGCATTTTCTTGAATCTTTTATTCATCCTGGGTTGCTGCAAAGATGAATATATCATTCTGATAGATAATTACACCAACAATTCCCTTCATTATTACTTTCTGACAACGCTGGAAAATAGAGCTGCTCATTGGGAAACTAATATGATGTCTATTGATTAGACGGCATATTAGACACTGCTTGTACTTATTGCATGCAATCTCATGGTTTTTTTCATTCAAATCAATCTAGAAGTATGAATTCTTGAAATTAATTGAGAAAAACGATTTTGCAGTTTGCATATCAGTGAACATAGCTTCAAGATTGGTAGTTAGAAGAGAAAAAGTTTAAATTTTGACATTTAAATGTATTTTGTAATCAGTGCACATTCTTAATATACCATCTTTATTTTACATTCAAACAATTAGTAGTTTATGTTGAATCTTCATATGGACATAAAGTAATAATTTCTGTCTTTTTAGAGTTTGAAGTTCATTCTCAACATTGTTTATGTGTACTGGAACTGGGTGCACTGAATAAATTTCACTTTCAATTGTATTTGATTCTTAAATGTCCGCACTATATTATTCTATTGATGGTTAGTACTTAGAAACATAGTAACATTACATATGTTTCAGAATGTCTGCTCAGGTTAAATCGAAGTTACAAAGTCTATTAACCATAATAAAATGAAATGCTTTGTCTTTGACTTATGCCAAACCTCTCCCAGCTGAGGGGTCTTCATCTTGCAAGTTACTTGGTGACCCCACTGGTTTTGGTGCCATGTAAAACGCAACAGTGCTGGTGTCACAAACAAAATGCACCCAATAAAGTGGTTGGCATTTGGAAGGTCATCTATAGCTGTAGAAACCATTCCAAAGCTGACAATGGACCTTGGTGCAGCTCTCCAGCTTGCCTAGTTCCTGTCAAACCATCCAACCCATGCCAGCATGGAAGATGGACATTAGATGAAGATAATGATAATAACAATAATGACAACGAAACTATTTAGAACTCGTGTCTTTAATGTCAATATTATGGAAAATCTTATTCTGGTACCAGGGTTTTTGACTGAAAGAGCCAAATTATATTACTATTAAAACATTTCTACTTATATGAAAAACCTAGAAGAATGTAATTAACTGCAATTATTGCAATGTTTAAACTGGCTTCAGTCCTTGCTAGTAGTGTAACATAAGTCTTTATTAGATTCAAAAGCACTTGTCTGAGCACAATTTTACAAGCACTGACTCAGGCTGATTCTTTTTTATTACAGTGAATTTAAAAAAGGATTCATATGTTGAGACTTAGCAGGAATTTATTAGCTGGGCCTCCTTGCTTTCGCTTCAGGCTAAAGAATTTGAACCAGTCTTAGGATAATGTGTGATTCTTTACATTTAGTTGTTTTCTTGACTGCATATCTTAAATCTTCAAATAGATAATTTTGAATTGTCTTAGGATATAGGATGTCTTTTATTTTCATATTTGCAATTATGTCACACAATACAAAGAATTTTTATCTTAGCTAATTTATTCTCAGTATCATCGTTGAGCAATCTTGTGTTAATTTGTATTTGCTACGAAGTATCTTCTACTTCAGAGTTATCAAGATTTAAGTGTTTATTAGATTATGTCTTATAATTGTCAACTGATAAGTAGAGTTGCAAATTATTTATTGTTATGTTTAGAATAATTAAATAAGTGTACAATTGTGAAGAAGTTCAAGTCTTCCAGCATCTGTTATGACTGTGGTTCACCAATGTTAACCAAGCAGCACACCAAAAAATTAAACTTGAAATGGAAATGGTAAGCAAGTTTCATTCATGCCCCACAATTATTGTGCAAGCATACACATTAATA
This sequence comes from Octopus bimaculoides, assembly GCF_001194135.2. Lineage (NCBI taxonomy): Eukaryota > Metazoa > Mollusca > Cephalopoda > Octopoda > Octopodidae > Octopus > Octopus bimaculoides. The sequence continues at coordinate 30,953,646 of NC_068984.1, forward strand.
ATAGAATAAACAATTATTTAGAAGACTGTAAACATAACAATATTTATGGCATCACTCTTTATTTTACTCTGTGAAATGGACTTCTGCATCTCTCTTATATATTTATCTACACATATTTACGCACACTGACTTATACACTGATTATACAGATACATGCACATATATAAATAATTTCATAAACAATCTGTCATACATACACTGATATATACATAAATAATATATCTATTTGTATAGCAACTCAAACTGGCACCCATATGAATTTACATGAGCAAAAATATTCCCATTCACTTATACAAACTTATTAAAACTTGCAAGCATGGACTCACAATTGCATATATCACATACACACAAACACACGCAAATACACAGACATAGAAACGTTTATAGAGATTTATATATAACTTATTATTGGGATTGAAATGTAAATACGGCATTGACAAATCAATGCTACATCTTGCTATAATTCATGACTTATTACTTCATAAATATATTTGTGAGGTTATATAAGGTTCTTTTATTCATTATAAAATCTCTGGCATTCTGTGAGTTATATATCATTTCTCCTTTTATTATGGCAACACTGTTTCTTAATGGTTTGCTGTTAATCTCTTTAAATTTTCGTATTTTTCCTCCTTCTTCAACAGAAATACATCTCAGGAATAATTCATCTCAAAACTTCAGTTTAAAATTAATCTTGAGACCAGTTAATACAATAAAAGAAAAGAAAAGAAAAATCCTATTGTTCTTAAATACCCAGCACATTTGTGCATAGTGAACATTGTAACATAGTGGTAAATAACCCTTTTTCTGTCACATAAGTTTTATTCCCAGTTAAGCAATTTCCCTTCAGTTACACTTCATGCATGTATGGAATACTGCTGTCTTGTCAGAGAAGGTTCTTGCAGTCTTATTTCTCTGAACTCATGATGACTTCCACAAAAGGTGCTTTCTTCGACGGTGACCAGATGATGCCCTAAAGGTTATGTGATGATTTTAATTCATTTTGTAATCATGTCTGGAATTGAAATTTACCTGTTTTATTGCACATGTATATTTTCAATTCATTTTCATTTAGAAAAACAGTTTACTGTGTGAGGTGGTTGGCATTAAGAAGGGTATCAAATTTGGGTCAGTTGAATCATATGGCACTGTTCTTGTTTTTGAGATGCTCAAAATGTTTAATTCCTACAAATATTCACCTGATAGAAACAATTTCTTTTCTATGATGCAACACTTCTGTTCATCAATAAAAAACACAGCTGAAACAGCCATAGTGAACCACAATCTCTCTGTTGTTATTTACATGAGTCAAGCAATCTGACTCAGTAGGCTCCTTTGATGTAGTGATGAGGGGCTACAATCGCGCTGATGTATGTAACCTCATCAGGTTGTATATACTCACTGACCTTAAGAATAAGTTTCCCTCTGTCCTCTTTAGTCACTACAGAAATGACACCCTTACCATTTATTGAGGAATCAACGGGCACACCCTAAGTAGGCTTAGGAAAGATCTGATTCACACCCTTGGCTCTATGGTGTGTATAAATCCTGAGGGATTTATACACATTTACTTGCAGAGAAAACATGTGAGGTTAGCCCCAGCAAGGAAGTCACTGTAGTTTGTAACAGGTCTTTGTACATGGTTTCTCTGGTGGCTCACTAGACCTGCATGAGACACACATACATACATACATACATACATACATACATACATACATACATACATGCATACATACATACATTTGAATGACTCAAATGATTAGAAGACTACAGTTCCAAGTCAGAACTGGAACTGTGAAATCTGTAAAACTTTCCAGACATTTATTATCTAAGTATATATGAACATGTCTAGATATGCAAGTATATGCATTAGAAGACCCACATAAAACAAAACATACAAATTTGCATGTATACATACATATAAAAATACCCTGTTGTTGATGTTGAAATTCCAATGAAGGAGCCTTGGATCTAGGTTAGAAACTGGCTCTTTCTCTATTAGCAAGAAATCTCGAAATAAATTGAATAATGCCTCACATACATATACATGCATGAGTATTTCATTGTATATATATATGCATGTATATGTGTGTTTGTGTGTGTAAAACAGAGAGATGAAAGAAGAAATAGAATAGCGTTAATGAAATGCACTATTGACAATGCAATATTGATAGAAAGAGAAAACAGAAATTGAATCTAAAAATGGTTACTGATGACCCATGTTACAAAGGTCAAACAGCCCTTTATAGTAGACCCACATGCCCTAAAACTCATCCAAAAAATAAACAGTTGAAATTTACTCGAAGGGTTATAAATCTCATAAACAACTAATGTTCATCTGATTGATAGAATTGTGTTAATGACTTTGTAGTAGAAATGCACTAGGATTGTTGATATCTCACAAAACATTTGAAAACTCAATATAAAATTCTTGTATTTTTCTTAAATGACTGAAAGGGCATTTGTATTATGTAAACAGAATATGGTATTTACAGAAAGGTGTTGTTTCCTTCATACTGTCTCTCTGATGTAAATAAAAGAAAATACCTTTAAAGAAGAATTGAAGCTCATTCTTTGGAATTCACCTCCATAGTGACATTTTAACATTCAGCATTAAATGGAAATAGCATGTTTGTGCATGAGTGTATGTGTGTGCGTGCGTGTGTGCAAATGTGCATGTATATGCATACATGCGTGCTTGTGTGTGCCTGTGCATGTCTGTCTGTGCAAGCATGTGCATGGGTTTGTGCATGTATGTGTGTGTGTGCAAGTGTGTGAGTGCATTTATGCATGTGTTTGTGTGTATATACATGTGTTTGAGGCTTCTGATGAATTTTCTCATTGGCAATAAACTATCAACAACTTCCAGTTAGAATCAACAGACATAACTATTTTGTTATTCCAGTGTTTTGGAAATGTATGAACATCTAGATTTTCATTCTTAGGCAATGTCTGCTAAATTATTTTCTAGCTCTTCCTCTAGGGAATTTGTGTGAAATTCTTCATCATCATTCCTTAATGTAATCAACATCATCATCCTTTAGCATCCACTTTTCCATAATTTTATGAATCAAACAGAGTTTATTTGAGGCAGATATTCCTCTGCCAGATGCCCTTCCTGTTGTCAGCTCTCCCCTGCTTCCAAGCAATATATTTCCCTATGAGCACATATGTTCTTGCAGAATATTGGAAAATAAATGACACTATAACTTCTAACAACTAACCAGCTGTCACATGCTGTGAAAACAAGGAGACACAAACATACACACAGACACACACACTCACATACATGCATATAAACAAAAGTATATATAAGTTTAAGTTTCTGTCTGTAAAAATCCACTCACAAGCAAGGCTTCCTGGTCAACCTTGTGCAATTGCTAAAAGTGCAACCCAGTGAGACTGAACCTGGTACTATGTGGCTAAGAAGCAAACTTCTTACCACACAGCCATGCCTGCATGTACAGAATATAAAACGAATAAGTTTAGTGTCATATGGTATCACAATTAGAAACCAAATAGCTTTCTTTGGCTTTGAATCCAGAATAAGAACTGCTTATTCAATTTTTGTATTTTTTTCTGTATTATTTTTTTTTTGTATCATTAATTTTTGTATTATTAACCAGTGTATGTGTGTGTGTGTGCGCACTTTTGCATGTACGTGTGTGTGTGTGTGGTTCTTATTAGTAGTAGTTTAAATTTTCACTGTATCAAATAAACCCTTTAGGTATTAAAAATGGCTTGTTATCATTTTATTGTCATACTGATTAACCTTATCATACTAATTTATCAGGAAAATGAAGATAACAGAAGAGAGAAAGAGAGATAGAGATGAAGCAGGGAGAAGTTATGAAACTGTAAGTTTAACTGAATTAAAACTGATAGCATGAAGAAATTATCATGCATATTAAAGTGCTGAGGCCAGGATAAATGCAACAATTTTTTGCTTTAATGTGTTACTAATTAGGCATTTTAATGCATACATTCATACACACATATCCATTTATCTGTCTGTCTGTCTGCCTGCCTGCCTGCCTGTGTGTCTGTTCATCTATACATCTTGCTAGCTAGTTACCTATCATTTTTTGATAAAATAATGTACCAGTTAAGTATTGAGATCAATAGTAACAATTGAACTTCTCCCCTCAAAAATTTATGTGCATATGCCTAAATTAATTAACCATTATTTGTGAAAGCATAACAGTCTTCACAAAAATGAACTCATCTGTACAATTACGATTATAAATTGATTCTTATAATTAGATCTTACCTGTAATCTATGATGTTTGGAGAGAGTCATTATTGCATGAGGAGTATCAGAAAGTTAAGTATTCAAGAATACTTAAATACTTAACCTATAGAAAAGAAATATTACCTATAACCTTTCAGGACCTATTAGATAGAGAAGGAAAAAGAAACTGTAAGAAACTGTAAGAAAGGATTGTTCATGATATTTAATATACATTTTTGGTGGGAGAGAAACCTCAATAGAGATACCAAGAGGAGCAAAAGTAAAGGGCTGTTTAAATAGATGGTGCAATAAAACTTTAACATCCAACATATATTTCTATTCTCATACTTCGCTTTATACTTCCTGTAGCTCTCTATTTCTAAAATAACCCCTTACATAATGAAATCTACTATTTTCTTCTATAGAAACTCTCTCACATTGTCTCTGATGATGGGATATCCTTTATATCCATGAAACAGGTGTAAGACTACGTTTCTCTTTATAAATGTCCTAGAAATATCATGCTACATTGACCTTGTTATATCATTTTATTTAATATGAATATATATAAATATATATATATATATATATATATATATATATATGATCAAATAATGTTAGGGGATAAATGCACCATGGAATCTGTGTTAGACTAACCAAGAAATAAATTATTAGATTCAGTTGATAAAAGTGTGTATCTTGACAGATGCAAAGCCATGAACAGAAAATTTCCGTGGGAGATTTGCAAGTGATAATAAAGTTCTCTTAGTTTGAGACCATAATATATATGTAATAGCATCGACCCAATGCATTACTGGCAGTTGTTCTACCAATTATAGAAGGATGACAGGGAGGTGGTAAAACAAAACAAAGAGGGAACTATAAGTAGAATAATAAGCATTCTAGCACTTGTTTAATTATAACCGCATAATTAAAATGATAAGAACAATGAAGATTTAATATTCATTATTGTTTACTTTTTACATTAGATATAATTCATTTGTTTATATTATCTTTGTTTACTTTAGTTCCTCTTCTTTTTTAAAAGAAATTGTAAAAAAACAAAAGAGTAGAAAATAACTTGAAGCTAGTAGTTCCAGTATGATAGAAAGTTTAACTTGAATTGAGTTCTTCACAAAAGAAAAAGTAAAAGCAGTGATGAAAGAAAGGGAACTGTAAAACAACAGTAACTAAAGAAATGATCCAATTCACAGATTTCATTCAACAGGAAATTGGCCATGCAACAAAAGGAAATTAAGATTAATTGATTTGTCTGGTGGGGGTTTGGAATGTTCTATTGACTATTGACTATTGCGTTTCTATGTATGACAACAAACATATATACTCTTACAGTGTACTCACACAAAAATGCATACATACACACATACATGCATATGTATATACCATGCATATATATATATATATATATATATATATATATATATATATATATACATATGTGTGTGTGTCATAATAATAATAAACACAGAAGTAAAACAAAATAATAATTTAAAGAGGAGACTCTCAACTAAGCAATATATAAATTTAGACAACCTAAACATGTGATGGAAAAGCAGGAAAATTAATGCACTATCTAAAAACAACCATCTTACAGAGTGCATCTACTGGGTGCATTTTGCAGTAGCCCTAGTATCACTGAGATTTCCTTGTTCCTCATGAAATCAAAGATTCCTCTCAGTTCCAAATTGTATCCATTTTTTCCGCAAATGGATACAATTTAGATACAAAGAGGGTCAAATGTAAATGCATATAATGAACCTTAGAATTCATTCAAATTATCATTTTACCATTTTCTTCTAACACACATTTTATGTTCATGCAAGTAGAGAAATCACCAGCATTTCATAAATTGATTTACATTAGCATATTTTAAATACGTATCTGTATATAAAGTATGTGTATACACAACCACACAAGTATTTATATAAGATGAAAATGCACTTAAACTCCTTTCCTTTTATTTTCTTTTTCCAAAATAGTTATGTTAGCATGAATTGATGCTACTATAAATATTGCTATTTAGATGCAATTTTGTATTTCTTAATAAATACACTTTCTTTATTCTTCTGTTTTTGATCAGTAATATTGTCAGTCAATTCATGCAATGACAAAATTTGATATTTTGGAATTTATTTGCTGCACATAAACCCAAATGTTCAATACACAAGAATTTTCTGAGTGCTAGCAAATACTACGAGGGGGTGATGGAAAGGTCCTGGCTTTGGGTAAAAAAAAATACCCTAGGATCAGTTAATTAGGATTTTATTGAACATATTCTCCTCTCAGATTCACACACTTATTGCAGTGGTCCTTCAATTTTTATAAGCCCTGTAAAAGAACCCAGAAGTTTGAGCCTCCAAGCAGGCCTTTAATGATACCCTTAACGCCAGGGACTTTCAGTACACCCTTGTATCTATGGGGCATTTGCCAATACTCAATTTCCTCTTTTTTGACAATATACAGATATTCTTTCTTTCAAAACTAATTTTGTTTGTTCCATGTATTTTTTTGTTAAATCCATTATATTGTCTTTTGCATTCTATTAAATTTTAGCTAAGATTGCCCTTTTCATTCTTAGATCTATCCTAAATAATGGTACTCTATGCTGAAAATAATTGTGTATTTTGTAGTATTGGGATTGTGTGTTTATAATTGTCCACTTTTGATGCCCACATTGGTTGGATAAAATTTAATTTGGCAGTTTTCTACGTCCAGATGCCCTTCCTTTCACCGAATTTCATCTGTTTCCAAGTAAGGTAATATATTCCCAAGACCAGACATACTTTATGGAAGACTGGAAAGGGACACCGCTGTATGGTGGTAAGATTCATTTAACACTATTGGACATTGTCAAGACAAGGAAACACAAAATCACACAACTCCCACCACTATCACCACACACACATACATTCATACATATACACTAGCACACACATAGATACACACATAAACACACTCCAACATGCATTCACACACATACACATATACGTACATGCACACACATGCATACACACACCCATACATGCACACACATACATACACAAACTTATTAATGCAAACATGCACACAAATACACACACATATGATGAGTTACATTCAGTTGCCATCTACCAAATCCACTCTCAGAACTTTAGTTAGCCCAGGGCTATAGTAGAAAACATTTCCCCAAGGTGTCACACAGGGGTACTGAACTCAGAAATATGTTGTTGGAAAGCAAACTCCATAGCCACACCACCATACCTGCACCTGTTGACATCTAAAATATAGCTTTTGAAATTATCTTAGATGTATTTAATTCTTCACAATCCCAAAATATCTATTGCTTTAACACATTCTATTTCATTATCAATTAATGTTGCTAGTACTGTCTTGCAGATAATGTTTTCATTAATTCTTTAATATTTTCTTTAATTCTTATCCAGAATTTTTAAAAGGAATGCAAATGTGCACATTCTTCATTCTAAAATAAGTAGCATATTTGTTCTTTATATTTTGAATATTTTGTATAGCAAAATGTGAACAAAAATATTGTTTGGAGTTTATTGGTTGGTTATAGACATTAATTCTCATGTTCTTGATTGTTGTAATGACTAAGAGGTAATTATTTTTTAGCATAATTAAATTTTATAAGCTGAATTATTAATTAAAATTTTGAACCCAATAAGTTAAAGGTGTGTGTTTACCTGCTGCTTAAGGCAATCGATAAAGTATAAACACACAAATATATACACCTCTCTCTCTCCCACTTTATATATATATATATATAGACAGAAGAGGGAATATATATATGTATATACATAAGGAGAATTCACACAAAAAGCAAACGATGAAGACAGGTGGTGTAGACAACAAACAGATGTATTAGTTTAAAACGCAGGAAGTGAAAAGATCTTTAACGTTTCAAGCCTATGCTCTTGCACAGAAAGAAACAAGGAGAGAAAATAAAGAATGTGTAGTGGCTAGCGATTTATCATGGTGATACATATATATATATATATATATATACATACATACATACATGCATATATACATACACACACACACACACACACACACACACACACACACACATACATATATATATATATACACACACACAGGGTGCGTAAGATATTTGAGGGCAGATTTATGTTTAAAAAAACTGATACATAATAATAAATAATAACGTTATTTGTCAAAAATTGCTATAAGGATAAAAATAAACCTTTTTTATAATGTTATTCAATAAAGCCACCTTCAGGTTCAACAGCTGTTTCTATATGACATCTAAATCATCTACATGCTCGAATCAAGTGGTCCTGGTTCATTTTGGACATTACTCTATCTATGGCAGATTTCAAAAGAATCTTTGGTGTTATGGGTGTGTTCATTGACCTCTCTCTCGACAACATTCCACATGTAATAGGCTAATGGATTGAGATCTGGAGAATTAGGAGGCCAAATGTTATGGGTTATGTGATCATAAACATTTTCAGCCATCCATTCCATGTGTGATAGTGCAGTCTTACTAAAATGCATATGGCCTTCCATTGTATACACTGTCTATCCAGGGCTTAGCAATTATTTCCAAGACCTCAATGAAGGTGGCAGAATTAACTCTAAGGCCTTGTGGAGAGACGTAAGGAGGCATCACATGTCCTTCATTGATGACAACAGCTAAAACCATGACAGTTGCAGGAAATTTTGTATACATGACACTCAGAACTTCAGAAGGGTCTGCACATAACCATCTGTCATTTCTTCTGTTAACATTTTGATCTTGGTCAAAGTTTTTCTCGTTTGAGAAAAACCAAATCAAATCTTCTGCTGGATTTTTCAGTTTGTTTAAGAGCCTTATAGATCTGATGTAGTGATTTTCTTTTGCTTTTTCTGATAAATTGACCTTCCCTCATCAAATAAGACTTATATCTGATGTTGTCGTGGACAACATTATTGACTGTTCCTTTTGACACATGGAGATCCTTTGCAATTGACCTGATGGACTTTCTGGGACTATAATCTATGGTCTGTTGAACTTGCTGGATAAATTCAGGTGTTCTGATGATTTTAGAGCATTTAGAATGCTTTTTTATGCTTTGATACTGGTGATACATTTCCATCTTCTGTCTCTAGCTCCTTACAAACTTTGTAGATGAAAGATCTGGCAACTTTTGAAAATCGAGATATTTCTAAATTGCTATGCTCAACCTTTATAACCACAATAATAGCATGCCTCTTCATTTCTTGAGTAAGCTGAAAGTGTGGCATTATTATTTTCTGAAACAATAATTAAATAGAGTTTGCAAAAATTGCAGCAATGACCCAAAAAAGGTATGTCCTCAAATACCTAATGCATCCTGTATATATTTACACACACACACACACATATATAAATATTTATATATAGTTATATATATATATATATAT
>NC_068984.1:30966130-30968394 GCF_001194135.2 Octopus bimaculoides
CCTTCTACTCTAATCTTGGGTATTAATTCTTCTATGTTGACTTAGTAGATGGATTTGTGTGCGTGTGTGTGTGTGAGTGTATGTGTCTCTGCATGTATATGTGTGCGTTTGTCTATAGGCCAGATATATATACACATCCACAGACACATAAGGTGGTGCAAAAACACTTGTCTACTGAAGGGTAAAAATTGCAACATCTACCTTTTTCTTCACCTTATATTTTTTCTGACAACTAGGATGTTAGCTGATGCACCTCCACTGATAATTGTGTCACTTAAGCAACAAAAGCTATCAGCTGCTTCTAGGGAGACTTCCAGGCATTGGGCTAAATGCATTTAATAGAGTTTTCTAAACTGTAACAGCTCTGTTGTCTGTATAATGTTAGTATGCATGGACATTAGAGCAGAAATGAGCTGAGAGGAAAACTGGATATAGAGAGATACAGTTGTATGGAAGGTAAAAAGAAACAGTTAATTTTTGCATGTGATGTAGAAAGGTAGTTCATAGGAGTGTTAACAAATATTGATTACTAAAAAATAGATGAAAACTGTGGAAGATGAAAACTTAGGAAGACATGGGAGGGAGATGTCAAGGATCATGAGAACAGGTAATGCACAATGGTGGAAAAGATACACAAACATGTGCAAGCATAATATAGCAAACGTTAAAATGTTAGTAGTGATAAAGTTTGAGGTGTATATGTCTATATTTGGGCTTCTCATCCATTATTATATCTCTGTTCATCCATCATCTACTGATCACCTTCATTTCTATCAATTGTCATCTCTCTTAAGAAGGACTGAATTGATTCTGTTTAACTTCTTTACCATCATAATACCTGTGGAATGAGTCTTAGCATCGGATCTGATTGCATCTGAAATATGTCTAACTTACTCCAATATATTCCAAAATCTATTGTAATATTCCTTGGCCACTCTAGACACACTTTCAGCACTGATATATAAACATTCTCATTAATTCTTTGGTACATGTAACAGTCATCGTAGAAGATAAAGGTAATAGATAGGTCATTGATATTCATATTTTCAGCTGGTCATCTATCTTTACTCCATTAACTACCAACTATGAACACTTATCAAGACATAGCCTCATCCCTATGCTATTTAGTATGTTGAAATCAGTTCTAAGTATCTCTTGACACCAAGAATATAACCCGAATGCAGTTTAAGATGATCAAAGTTCATTAAATTTTCCTTGGCATTAATTTTTCCTTTTTCTGCAAATCCTAACCATGTAACCTTGGCATTTCATCAACAAGACTGACAAGGGGTTTACTGCCAGGGCTGACAGCATTACAGACAAACTGTCACCAAGGAATATATCTATGGATGATCTAATTTTGTTTGCAGTTATAGTTGTTGCCTCTATCTTTATTGATCAGTGTATGAACCATTTTTGCAAAGTCTTTTAATGGCATTGACAATAAGAGATGACCAGGTGTAGTGATGGTAATATTTATGAGTGATGGACAGAGTCAGATACATTTGCATAGTCTAGCCATGCAGCCTTTGGCAATGCTTCTTTGTTTCAGTGATGATAGCATTGTTGCATCAGAAGCTGTTCATGTACGAATGTGTGTGTGAGGGAGAGGGGAGAAAAGATAAGGGAGAGAAAGAGAGATAGAGAGTATGAGTGAGTCTTCTTATGTATTTATTTTCTATAGGTGGTGTGTATCTGTGATCTTAGGAATCTTTTGGCCATTTTATACTGTTACTTGCTAATTCGAATTTTCTTAACAAAATATTATTATAAATATTTTAATAAACCCTTATAATGTGATAGGATTTTTTTCTTCTTTTGTTATTCCATGAAGAAGATAAATAATCATATTTAAGAAATATTTTCTTTCTTTCTTTCCTTCTTTCTTCATTTATTTTTACCAATTTTGTAATTCCTTATATAATGTAGAAAACATTTTATTGGTTATCTTGCTTTTATTGTGTGACATTCTCTTTATATCAGATTGATAGTTTTTTTTTTCTTTTATCATACGCTATATAAAATGATTTTATTTTCATGTACTACTTATGTCTAAAAAATCTGGATAATCTGTTATTTTCTTCTTTTTTTTTTTAATTCTCTCTCTCTCTCTTATGGATATATCTTTTATAATGGTTCTGAAACCCATCATTAAGAAACTGAAAGTGTATTTAAATTTGTTTATAATTTTTATTGTTATTCTTATTATCATTTATCTATTTATTTTGATAATAAAAAATAACTAAATTTATTATTAACAAGGA
>NC_068984.1:30968951-30972125 GCF_001194135.2 Octopus bimaculoides
GGTGGTGGTGGTGGTGGTGGTGGTGGTGGTGGTGATGATGTTGATAATAATAATGATAATGTTAATGATGATGATGACAACAAGGATGACGATGATGATGATGATGATGATGATGATGATGACAACAACACCAATGCGAACAATGATGGTGGCATTGGTATGAGGAAAAGAAAAGGAGATATAATCTTCGAACAGGAGACCTTGCAAGAGAGTTTAGAACAACATGGACTCTTCAGGGGGCTCTCAATTAACCAGGTGGTTGTGTTAAACTAGGTAATAGATTACATTAATCCTCGTATTCCAAATTCTCACCCTTTGCAACTTATTCTCTATCAGACTGGGAACTCATTCTACAGATTCAATGGCCTATGTTTCTATGCAAATGATTCAACTCTGACAAATGAGATGCCAATTTGTGAATTACTCAAAATAGTGCTTGACTGGCTAATCCCATGATATAATCTGTTTAATTAGCAAATGAATGATAACAATAATAATGAATGATAATAATAATAACAACAACAACAGTAACAGAAATAACATCTTTATCACAATCATCACCATTCTTTGATATGTGATTAGCTTAGGATGTATGCAGAACTAATTCTATTGTTCTTTTAATACATCTTGGCATTGGATCACTAAACAAATGTTTTTCCATCTTTTTCCTTCTGCTTCTAAATTACATTTCTCTTTCTTGCTCATTAATATCATTTTCATTGCCAATTTATAACCCAACAATTCTCCAACTTCTCTTGCTATATTATCACCAACCCCACCATCTCCACCATCACCATCATCATTTGACATCCACTTTCCATGCCGGCATTGTTTCTACTGTGGAATCCTCTTCCTAATATCAGTTCTTTTCTTGCTCCACAACATTAGTGACGTCACTTTCCAGCTTGTAAGACTTAAAGATTTAAACGGGTCCCTATTGTTGGAGGAAATTAGGAGAGAGAAAGAGAAAGAAAGTGTGAGGAATAATTTGAGAGAAAGTGATAAGAGAGAGAAGTATGATGAGAGGAACAGGTTTATAATTGTGAGATTAAGACCACCAAACAGTCACCATGACCTTGTTTTGGTGCAACTTAGGCTTTGGGAAGTGCCGTGGAGTTTCGTCGGTCTCCAACTTCTGAGTTGAGAGTTGCCGGTTGTCGTAAAGAAATCACTTTTCATTGCACGTCACAATCCGGTCGAGAAACGGGTCATTCTTGTTGCGTAAAAGAAGGGAAGACACTTCAAACCGGCGTTTTTCTTTGTTTTTTTTTTTGGTTGCTGTTCAATTCGTGCGGCACCCATTTTTCAAGTATATTTGTTTTTCCAATTTCTTTCAAGTAGTTGGAAATTGTCGTATACGTTACGTCTAATTCAGAAGCAAGCTCTCAAACAGTTGTGCGTGGATCAGCCTTCACTAAGGCTCTTAGTTGATCGTTGTCAGCATCCGATGGCTGACCACTATGCTTATTATCTTCAAGACTCTCGTCACCGCTACAAAATTTCTTGAACCACCATTGTGCTGTATGGTCATTAGTGGTTCCTGGGCCAAACGCATCATTGATATCGTGAGCTGTTTCAGCAGCTTTTTGACCTAGCTTGAACTGGAATAAGAAAATTGTGCAAATTTGCAATTTGTCCATGTTGTATTCAACGTTCCGGAAAAAATGGCCCGATTATTCAAAAAGAAACAGAGTAACACGATTAGATTGAGCAAAAAATGAGCTTTAAAATGATATATAAAGTCAAAGTAATTTCCTGAACATTAATTTGAAAATACATCATTTAAAACCAAAATAAAAAATTTCGCAAGAACTTTCGTGAAAAACTAATACTACTATCTTTCACACATGTGACAGTAGTGACACCCTTTTCGAGCCCACTACTAGTGGGAAAACTTGCAATTTTTAGGCTTCCATTAGAAGATTTTTATTCAAATTATGTCATATTTATATATATGTGTGTGTGTGTGTGTGTGTGTGTGTGTGTGTGTGAGAGGTAATAACCTGTTATTCCCACCAGGTAAGGGTCTACAGTGACAGAACCTTTGATTTCATGCATGGCTATCAGGCTCACATGAATTCATCCTCTAACAGATTCTTCAGAATATTACCAATACATTATCCTGGTCTGTAGTTTTTAGGGCTGCTCCATACAATACTAACAATTGTGTTGTAGGTTGCATTGCAGGGAATCCTTTGGATTTCTTTGCCATCATAACACTTCATTACTCAGTAGGTTCTCTGATGTTGTCTTCTTGTGTAAGCACAAATTTTATTCAGCTTTTGCCTATTACATAAAGTCATTATAATTTTACTTAGTGGTGGCTAAGCTATGCTACCAGCATTTTCTTTCTCTATTTTTCTTGCACCATTCTCCCTAACTCAGCATATCTTTCTCTTTTGTTACCTTCGTTCATTGCTTACATCTTTCTGTCTCTCTGGATAGCCAGCTCCCATTCCTAATTGATTTAAATTCTGATCAGTGAAATTCCCTGACCACCAGTAGCACTCCCTATCACCACACTGACCTCAATTTCATCTTCTCCCCTCCTCTTTCAGTTTCATCTGTTCAATCCTCCTTCTTCTCCCCTGCCTTTCATTTTTTCTCTACTTCTATTCCTCTCCTTACACCACTTATATTCTCCTCCCTCTTGCTTTTTGCTCTTATTCTTTCCTCCTATCACACTTCAGCCTCTAAATCCCTGGCACTACTTTTTGAAATGCTTTAGCCAACTTTCTCTTGATGAGGGGAACTGGACTTATTGTAATATGACTGTTTAATGGTTGTATTCCCAAGACTTATACATTCTGTCTACAAGTTATGAACAGTACAATTATTACATAAATCGAAGCTACCTGGAACAGGTGTTGAGCAAAGTGGTTGTGTATTTTCTTCTTAATATTCTGTATCTTTTACGGAGTATGTAAATGTGTGTGTGTGTGCTTACCTTTCAGATTATATGAAGATGTATGTGTTTATGTATATCCATATATATTCTTATTTGTGTGTCTATCTGCCTGTCTGTATATATGTCAAGCCTAATTGCGTTTATCTGCATCACTACTTCCATATCAGCTCACCTTGGATCTCTCTCATAGCCACTCTTGACACCATGGACCAAGTCATGAATGAAGAATTTGGAGTTTAAGTTCAAATTCATTTGACCTGTAAAAC
>NC_068984.1:30974708-30985993 GCF_001194135.2 Octopus bimaculoides
ATATATATATATATATATATACATATATATAAAGATAGATAGAGATAGAGATATACACATATGCCCATATATATGTATATGTTTTTTCTCTCTATTTTCCTTCAATGAACAGATTAACCAGTAAGATACCATCATCATTGTCATCGTCGGCGTCCTCCTCCTCCTCCTCATCATCGTCATCGTCATCGTCATTGTCATCGTCATCATCTTTTATCATATTTAATTACTTGCCTAGATATACTGATCTTGTCACACTTGTATCTCTCCCTCTCTCTTTCACATGCTCTCTCTCTCTCTCGCTCTATTTCTCTCTTACCTTTATTATCTCGCTATGTTTCTGTTTGTTTTACTTCCCTTCCTTTTCTCTCTTATTCCATCTCTCCATCAATGGATTGTTAGTACCAATCTTCAGTTAAAGGAATAATCATAGAGTGAAAAGACCAAGGAAATCAGGTGAAAAATTGAGAGTCCAACCCAAAGGTTGATGCTTTTGTATAACGTTGTCTAGCTGTAAAAACAGGTGTTATCTATATGAAAAATGGGTTTTGTTCTGTTGATGGAACGAAACAGACATATGTTTTCTCATTGTACTGAGAAATTATTTCATAGTACTGTCTTCTTCAAATTGATGCCATTTCATTCACAAGACTGCATTCTTGCTTGAAGAAAAAGCAAAATAGGTAAAGTACAATAAAAGATTTAGGAGAAGAAAAAAAGAAAATTCTATAAAAGAAAATGTTAGGAAGAAATTATCACCATTGATCACAAAATTGGCAAATATAGACAAATATTTGAATGAAAAGGTCTGTAGACAATTACTCAAAGACTTCAACAATTGTTCTGAAATTACAAAACTTTCTTCTTTCCATAAATGTGTTTAAGATCTGTTCAACCTTGATTAAATATGAAAATATGAAATTTATTTCTCTCACTAGTTTTGTCTGTTGTTTATGTCAGTATGGGTTATATTATTCAGTTAATTTACATTTTCCTATGCTGTGCTGGAGCAGATTTTTGTTTTGTAAATAGAAATGGTTAACTGTTTGTTTGCTAGTGAATTCCTTCCTGGACACATTTTTGTAATTGCTGGAGAAATCTAATTGTAGTATATAGTAAATCACTTTTAAAAATTAATCAGTGCATATTTGTTTTTCTCAATCACAGAAATGAAACACATATCCCAATTGTTTTCAAGGATAGGCTGAAATTTTTGATTTCCATGAATTAATGCGCAAAAAGTGATATGGTGTAGGAATAAATATGAAGTAGAATTATTTAGCCGTTTGGTTTGTTTAATCACCATTTACAAGGCCATGGTGAGCATTTGGATCAAAGTTGATGCTGATATTTAAGTGAATATTTGTGCAATATTTTCATTGTGTGGTGGTGGTGGTGGTGATGATGATGGTGATGATGAGGATAAGGATGAGAATGATAGTGCTGATTACGATGCTGCTACTGATGATGATGATGATGATGATAACTATGGCCTGATGATGATAACAATGATGTAAAGATGATGACGACAACAATGACACCAATGAAGATGATGATGACACTCTTAGTTTACTTATTATTGATATGTCTAGGATGTATTCAGCTGTTAATTCTTTAGACACTAAACGGTTGACCAGTTATATTTATAAGAAAATATTTAGTGAGAAGTAGATGTGTAGACATTAAGAACGAAGTTATTTATTGGGAAACATTCGTTTTTCCTTAGATATGTTGTGAATTGTTTTCTGAATTACAACAGAAAATTGGAATTTGAAGTTTCCCTTGATTAAGTTCCACACACAAGACTTTGGAAGGGCTGAGTTCTGTGAGTGAAGAACCTTACTGAAATGTATTGCAGAGATATCATACACTTAAACCCCTGGTTGTGAAGGGAACATCTTAATACAGACCTATGTGCATATGTGGGTATGTATATAGTTTTATATATATATATATATATATATATATATATATATATATCATCGTTTAACGTCCGTTGTCCATGCTGGCATGGTTTGGATGGTTTGACCGGACAGGCACACTGGAAGGCTGCACCAGACTTCAGTCTGATGTGTCATGGTTTTCTATGGCTGGATGCCCTTCCTAATGCTAACCACTCTGAGAGTGTGATGGGTGCTTTTAAGTGTCACCAACACTGGTGCCATTTGTGTGACATCGGGGTGCTTTTATGTGCCACTGGCATGGATGCCAATTTGTGTGACACTGTTGTATCTGCCGTGAGTGATTTGTTTGGCTTGATGGGTCTTCTTCTCAAGCACAACATAAGGCCAAATGTCTCGGTCATTGCCTCCATGAGGCCCAACGCTCGAAAGGTGTTCTTTACATGTCACCAGCACGGGTGCACTTGGCTTGACAAATCCTTTCAAGCACAGCACATCAACAAAGGTCTCAGTCACTAGTCATTGCCTCAGTGAGGCTCAAAGTTTGAAGATCATGCTTCACCATCTCGTCCCATGTCTTCCTGGGTTTACCTCTGCCACAGGTTCCCTCCAAAGTTACAGATTGACACATCTTTACTCAGCTGTCCTCATCCATAAGCATCTGTTGTGGTGAAATCTTGACACTCCTGTGGGATAGCAAGTCAACTGTCCTAAACCGTATAAAGGTGCAAGCACACTGTCAGTAGGAGACAGTGTGGTGTGTTTTTGGTTTGTGTTGGTAGTAATTTTTGGTTAAATCACATGTGATTCTGAAGTAAGCCGTTTGTTTGTTATACTTGTTGAAAGTTTTCTCGTGTGGGAGAACCTAGGATTTGTTGAATTTGTTGAATTTTGAACTATTGTTGCTGTTTTTGCCTGTTTTTATATTTGTTTTCTTCCCCATTTATGAGTGAAGTGGAGAAGAGAGGAGAGATAGAACATGAACCAACTGGAAGTTATGCATCAGCCACGATTAAAGGAGTATCTACCAACGTCCTGGAAGTACGAGAAACTAAGATAGAGCCCAGAAAGTGGAAGGGGGGCAGTAAACACTTGGTGAGGAAATGACTGAGTGGTCAATTCAAAAATGGAGTTTAAACGATCTTGCAGTGGAGATTTGAGTCTTGAAGATCGTGAGCATAGTGGACGCTCATCTGTCATCAATGGGGGTCAATTAAAAACCATCATTGAGAAAGATCCACATAAAACCACTCTAGAGCTGGCAAAAGAACTTCAAATTAGCGAGAAAACTGCCTGCAACCATTTGCATGCGAGCAGAAAATGAAAAAAGCTCAACAAATGGGTACCACATGATTTGAATGAAAATCAGAAAATGTGCCGCTATGAAATCTGCTCATCTCTTCTTCTTCGTAACCAGACCAATCCATTTCTTGACTATATTGTAACTTGCGATGAAAAGTGGATTCTGTACAATAAAAAAATCTTCCTTCATAGTGTTTGGACCAAAATGAAGCACTGAAAACCTGAGCTCTTCAAAAGCAAGGTTATGGTGACTGTTTGGTGGTGTACTGCTGAACTCATCCACTATAACTTCTTAAAACCAGGAAAAAAAGCCATTACTGCAAAAAACATATTGCCATGAAATTACCAAAATGAATGAAAAACTGCTACTTCTCCATCCCTGACTGGTCAACAGAAGAGGGCCAATCATTCTTCATGACAATGCTCGACCACACGTTTCACTAATGATGCTCCAGAATTTGAGGTAACCTGGCTATGAAGTTCTTCCCCACCCAACTTATTCCCCAAACCTTTCTCCTACCGACTACCACTTTTTCAAACACCTTGATGGATTCTTGCAAGAGAAGGAGTTCAAAAACCAAACTGATCCTGAAAGTGTGTTCAAAGAGTTCATCAGCTCCAGAACTCCAGATTTTTATGTTACTGGAATAAACAAACTTGTAACTAATTGGTAAATATGTATTGAGTGTAATGGTATTTACTTTGATGAATGAAATTTCTGCATTGTTGATATATATTGTGATGAATTTCATGTTTCAAAATGTTACTTACTTTTTACTCATCCTTATAGAATACAATGTTCTATGATGTATACTTTGTTCATTTATAACAATGACATTGACAGTTATTTCTAAAGCTGAATAAATGTATACATGAAATGAGTTATTTATTAAATACATATGACTATATTTTAAAATCTTTTGATCCAGCTGTTTGTACCAAGTGATTCAGCATAGTATAAAATATATATGAAATTATTCTTTGAAACATATGTAAGGTAGTTAACTGGCAGAATGGTTACTGTACTTGGCAAAATGCTTAGCAGTATTTCACCCATCTTTACGTTCTGAGTTAAGATGCCACAGGGGTCAACTTTTCCTTTCATCCTTTTGGGATCCATAAAATAAATACCAGTTGAGTACTGGAGCTAATGTAATCGATTTACAGCCTCCACCAATCTTTCTGACCTTATACCAAAATTTGAAACTGTTATTTTAAACGTTTATTTACTTGGTTTACCATACACGGTATTTATTTGAGCAGGTTATCTGAATGCCTCTTTGCATACAGCTTTTAAATCTTGTAATAAAAACAGAACTGTAATCCATGATTTTGATGAACTGGAGCAGTATGTCTCCCAGATACTCTCTCTTTCCTTATTCATGGTTCAACTTTACATGTGTTCATTTTCATACAATATTGGTCTAACTGTTCAACTTTTTGAAAATCCCTATTCTTGAACCTTGTGGAAGCCTGCAATCATTGATGAAACTCTCAGTTAAAATTTAATTTTTAGACATTATATTTTTTGTTATATCATTATGCCAATAAGAATCTCATGCACTAGTTCGATTTCATTTTTTTCGTTATTAATTATCAACTACATATAATCGTTATCACAACAGCTGTTTGATTAATCATATAGTCAGCCAATCAGTCAGCTAAGTTTGTCTGATTCACTACTCCAGGTCTCTCTGCTAGTTTTCAGACTCTATATTCACATTTATGGGGATGCGAGTGACAATGTGTGTGTGTGTATGTGTGTGTGAGAGAAAGAGAGAGAGAGAGAGAGTCACATACATCTGTGCATGCATGATGTGAATTCTTTGAATAAGTGTGTTTGAAAGAACGTATGTGTTCATGTGTATGGGTGCATGCACCAGTTACAAGCAATAATTCAAGACTTGTTGTTTAACAAAATATCCTTATTAATAGCTGCCAATACTTATCCTTACCATAGACTGAGTGTAGCCACAATTACCTTTTTTTTCTCTTTTGTTTATGGTATAATCTCATCTTCCAAATGCTGTTGCTTCATCCTGGTCTCCTTGATATATTACTCTCTAACAATGCACTGTCTTTCTCTAAATTGCTTTTGATAAAACTCCTGTATTTAATTTCCTATATGTAATTTGCTTGACAGTTAAATTCACACTCTCATCTACAACTTTCATTAATTTCGAAATCTTTGAACAACACCATCCATATCGTATATTCTCACCTTGTATTTCCCAGAGCCTGCTGTTCTTTAGTAGGCTGTTAGTCAAAAACTCTTCTATCTCAAAATTATATCTAAAACAAAAATATAGAAAATTAATAAGTGGTAGCAATATTCTAGCAAATTTCATACACTTTATATCTTACAGTTTACATCATTGGCTCAACTTGTTCAAGTTCCAAAACCAATAATTACAGCAATGAAACCATCTATGGCCATCCAACATTTTGGTAAGTTATCAGCTTTTGACCATATGTTGTACATTTTTGTAAAGCTATTCAGCTGTTAGTTTTCCTTGAAACTTTTTTATTTTCAACTTGAGTGGATGTAAATACATCACAATCAGTGATCATGAATGTATACACCATATACATAGTATATACACTTTAAAATGTATATACAGCAGAATATTTTCTGAGAGAAAATAAACAAAATTGTAATCTGGTGAAATAGTTTTATGCTATTTTTATATATATATATATATATATATATATATATATATATGTATATATGTTTATTATTATTATTTTATTAGTTTACTGTAAGTGATTCCTTTGTGTAATATTTATGGCTTGCCTTTTATTTTCATTATTACTACTGCATGAAATTAACATTATATCCATTTTGCAAATAATACTACTGAATATGATTTATGCATCAGCACTATATTTGTTAATTGCATTTCAAAACATCTTTGAGTGAGGATATTGATTTATGATATTATGTTTTGATCTAACCACTTGTTACCATCAGATATCATTGACACCCATGTTCACTTCCATTCTGATTCTTTCTTTCATTTCCTTCTCTGTTATATATTTTATTTTGCATGTGTGTGAGTGTGTGTGTGTGTGTGTGTGTGTGTGTGTGTGTGTGTGTGTGTATGTACGCATGTGTGTGTGACTCTGTGACTGTGTGTGAATGTGTATGTCTCTGTGTGTGTCTGTGTGTGACTGTGTGTGACTGTGTGTGTATGTGACTGTGTGTGACTGTGTGTGACTGTGCATATATGTTTGTGTATGTGTGTGACGGTGTGTGTGTGTGTGTGTGTGTGTGTGTGTGTGTGTGTGTGTGTGTGCATGCATGTATGTTTGTGTGTGTTTTGTTTCAGCTTTCAAATAAAATTTGATTTTTTTTTCTTCATTTTCTTCATGCCTGTTATTTCCACATCTTACATTTTGCAATCAGTTCTTTTAAAATTCATAAACTAGAAACTGTAAGAACTAATTGAATGAATTTTTAGTTATTACTGTAGCTGGTGTTTTAATCTTTATCATCTGACATTTGAAAGTGTCACTAACAATTGATTAACTTCTGCAAAGATCTTGTCCTTCAAGTGGGCACATCAGTGATCTTTGCAGGTATTGACAAACTGTAGCAATGCTAGAGAGAACTTAAGAATTTGATAGAACTATATTTCCTTCCTAATATATCACTATGTGTGATTGTCTCTCCTTTTATCCAACAAAGAATGATAGATATACAACATATTTTGACTGGAAAGCTAACACACTACTTTTGAGCCCCTGTTTTGTTTATTTTATTTACATTATTTTTCAATAATACTATTCCCTTAAACTTCAGGAAGAAAGTATGGCTTACATGACTGACCATTTGAATAATAAATATAATAATCAAAACCATACTCAAACATACAATTATACATTTTAATACATTTGTATATACTTAATACATTAATCCATCACTGTTTTTATGTTTACCTTTCTCTGTTGGCATGAATTGGATTAGTTTCCTGGGGTGTTATTTTATAGCTTTTGTAGTTTCTTATGACATGCAGAGACATGGAATATCTACTATAAACCTATGATGCACACAGTAAGATATATATACTCAATACAACTGTATCAAAAATATTTTTCAGCATTATCATTAGTATTCATAACTTGTTCATTGTTATAATGCTGTCATCAGTGGCATTATTTAGAATAGCATTTATGAATCAATGAAGAAACTGTTAAACAGTACACTAATTTCTATTGGTAGCAGCCAAATCTACCTCAAATGACTCTCTACTGTCTTAAAGAATAATGTAGTCATGAATAAGGCACTATTTCACCTGACAAACGATTGGATGGTTGTAAACAGAGTGACTTTGACAATAGGCATGCTCTGTTTAAGTCTGACCTAGTGTTAAGTAACAGCAATAAATGTTGTGAGGAAAGCAAAAGCAATTATATGCTTTGTGTGCAGTATGTGTTGAATAACTGAAACATCAACAATCTCATTTCTGATTAATCATTATATGTAAGCTGAAGCATCCTTAAACAGAGAACTTGATGGTTATTTTAAACTGAAAAACACACAGAAACCTTTTGGTAAAGACATGAAACAAGTAGTTGTTCTTTGGTGATGTTGTGGTAAAGTAGGTTCTGAATATTATTCTTTAATGACTTTACAAGACATATATCATTGGCTGTAAAAGCTGGCATGGTACAACTGGGAAAATATATAAGAAATAGAACTACTTTCATAAATAAACAGTTCCAACCTGACAATTTTCCTTCTATTTAATAAATTATTATCTGCGTATGCAGATTGTTACATACGTCATACTTTCTTTCTTATTATTTACCATATGTCTTAAAATATACTTCTTTTTCATTTTTTCTCTAAACAATTCCAGTATGAAACATATCAGTTTCCTTGGTCATTAATCATAAAATAGATAATATGCAATCAATCAAATAAAATTAAATTGCACCTTCATAAAAACATCTACAAATTTAAACACTCAATCTGTTTACAAATTCTATACCAACAACTTCTATACCTATACCACAATTTCTTAGTAATAGCTGCCCTATTTGGATTGATTTTAAATATGTTTAATATTTTCAATAAATGGTATATTTTAAATAACTGGTATTGTTTGATACCTGTGGCTTCTGCTGACAATTTGTTCATCGTCAAAACCATGTCTTCCCTGCCATTATGAATTTTAGATTAGCACCATTGGGATTAGCCTTTATAGGTTATACAGGTTCCACTAGCAATTATAAATCTGAATTATATGCATAACGACACAGATAGGACAGTACCATTCTGGGAAAACTAAGTTAGGCAAATAGATCTGATATAAGTGTTTCTAGAAAAGAAAGAAGCCTTCTATCACTGTCTCATTGGTAGTTCATCATCATTATCATCATCATCATCATTTAATGTCTGCTTTCCATGCTGGCATGGGTTGGACAATTTGACTGAAATCTGGTAAGCCAGGGAGTTGCACTCCAGGCTCCAATCTGATTTCACAAGGTTTCTATGACTGGGTGTCCTTCCTAATGCCAACCACTCTGAGAGTGTAGTTTTTTACATGCCACTGGCATGGGCGCCAATGACCTGACACTGGCATCGGCTGTGACTATGGTCTCACTTGGCTTGACACGTCTACACAAGCATTCTATATCGCTAAAGGTTTTGGTCACCTGCCACTGCCTCCATGAGGTAGTTGTGCATAGCAATAATTGTATAGCTTGGTCCCATATCATGAAATTATTAAATTTCTACTTTCAAAGGATGAGAACAGTTGTGTAAAGAAGTACCAATCTCTTACTGTTGAGGGAATACATGGAAGAAGTAGACCCAGGAAGACATGGGACAAGGTGGTGAAGTATGATTTTCAAATGTTGGGCCTCATGGGAGGCAATGACTTTTGGTGATATGCTTTTGGTG
This sequence comes from Octopus bimaculoides, assembly GCF_001194135.2. NCBI lineage: Eukaryota > Metazoa > Mollusca > Cephalopoda > Octopoda > Octopodidae > Octopus > Octopus bimaculoides. The sequence goes on from NC_068984.1 coordinate 30,983,817, forward strand.
AAATCATAGTCATGGTTTTACTGGAGTCATGTAAATAGCACTCATGAAATTGTAATCATGGCCATTGCTGGTAGAATGATCTTTGAAATGATTTTTGAGTGTTAAACCTCACAGAGGTGAGGGACAAGATGGTGAAACATGATCTTCAAAAGCTGAGCCACATGGAAGCAATGAAAAGTGACCGAGACCTTGGCGATATGCTGTGCTTGAGAAGACTGGAACTTGGTGCAGTTCTCTGGCTTACCAGTTCCAGTCTAACCCATGCCAGTATGGAAAGTGGACGTTAAATTATGATGATGATTTACTTTTTGCACTGAGAGTTCTCAGCCTGATGAAGTGGAATTGTGTGTCATCATCATCATTATTATCATTTAATGTCCGTTGTCCATGCTAGCATGGATTGGACAGTTTGACTGGGGCTGGAAAGATGGAAGGCTGCACCAGACTCTAGTCTGATTTGCCATGGTTTCTCCAGCGGGATGCCTTTCCTAATACTAACCACTCCAAGAGTGTATTGGGTGATTTTACATGCCACCAGTACGGTTGCCCTTTGCATGACACCAGTATTGCCATAACTGTGATTTTGCTCACCTTGATGGGTCTTCTCAAGCACAATATAATGCCAAAGGTCTTGGTCATTGCCTCTGTGAGGCCCACTTCTTGAAAGGAGCTAAGCCACTTTACCTCTGTGAGGCCCAATGCTCAATAGCTATTCATGAGTTTTTATAATTAGTAGATATGAAGGAAGCTTTCTTTCCTAAATGAATAAATTACAGCATTCAAAAACAGCAAAAGATCCCTAATTAAAAATAAAAAACAGGTAAAGGCTGATGATGAGAAGAGCATCTCACAGTAAAAACCTGCCTCAATTAATGCCTCACCATTTAAACCTATGCTAGCATAGAAAAATGGCTGTTAAAATGACCATATGAACATGAAGTTATACTTAAGCTGATATTTCTCAAGAAGCAGAGCCTAAAATTATGCATATAGGAAATGCTCCATATACAAATTAGGTCATGTATCTATGAAAGATAAATGTAAATTGTACAACATAAAGAAGCATTTTCAATCAGTTTGTCACTTTACAATGAGAAGTAACTGGTGATGAAAAGTTTGACATTAAAATAAATGTATTTATGCTATAAGGCAAGGAAAGGATCACTTTACTCTAAGTTAAATTGTATAATGTCAATTTGGTTCTGCAACTGTTTAATGGTAGCAAAGTCACATTAATTCCAGTAATTTAGAACAATCATTGAAAAATAAAATTTTCTCAAGAGCCAGGTCAACATCACCTGTTTCATGGTTCAACAAATAAAAGTTTGGACTATTTTGAAGGTGCCCTCAAACAAGGAGCTTGATATGGAATTATACTAATAGTGGTCATGGACTAATAAAAATAAAGAGCTTTTTGGAGCTGATACATTAAATATTAATAGTAAAAATCTGATGAATACTCTCTCCAATGTTGAGGAAAGTGGTATACTTGCAAATTATATGACAAACATTAAATTGAAAGAAAAAATCCTTCCATCATAGTCTGGATTTTGTGAACTCCCAAAGCTATGAAATATATGGAACAGAGCATATTACAGTATGTTGCACCTAGTGGTAACGATTGGCCATTATCTGTTATTGTGCAAAATCTAGTCAGATTACAAGTCTTGATGGATACTACTTACTATGTTCAGAGTTGAAGTACTTGTCAAAGTTCCCAGTTATGAGTTAAATAGAAGGTCTTGTGACTGAAGCAAACAAAGAGCAGAGGAAACATGACCCTTGAGAAATGTGGCACAGGACCCACCAATGTATGAACAAACTCTGTTGTAATGTGAACTAGTACTTGTGTTTAAATGTTAAATAAGTAATATGCCTCAAGAGCAACTTTTGGGAGAGCAGGGATCTGGCAGAGCAAACTGTAAATAAATTGGCAGAAACACTTGCTTTATCATGAATCTGCAGACTTAGACATGTCTTTAGTTATAGCACCTAATAAAGACAGATTGGGCTGGCATGATCCACAAGAGATATATTACTCTGTGTCTATATCTGTTGTTTTGCAGTTACCAAATGTGTTGCATGTGAAATTTCTAACTACTTTTGTACAACATTTTACATTTTCACAATGGATTTTACCTGTGTTAGTGTGAAACTGTGCATATTTTTTTTTTTTT
>NC_068984.1:30986003-30987235 GCF_001194135.2 Octopus bimaculoides
AAGAGAGCATTATTGTCTGTCATAATAACGATGGAGAAAGAAATGCATTGAGCAACATTGCAATTGCCATCAGTATTTCTTGGATAAAACACATTTTCTAAATTACAGTAAGGTAGAATGCATTCTGGAAATTTCTAACGCTGGCTTGCATGGCCAGAAGGATGATGATATGGTACTATGTGATAGCAAAGTATCTACAGCCACTGTAATTAGTAATTTTGTTCTGCCAAAACTATTTTATGGATTAAAAACTTTGCTACATTTGTCCCAGTGGAGCTAACTGTTGCTTTTAGTAGTATTCACTGTGATGATAGCATCATCACATAACTTCTGGTCAGCAGCTATGCTTTAGCTGCTTCTAAGCATAATCCCTCATCCATGAAATTTTACAAATAATTGCAATCTGTTGATGTGCTGGATACTATTTCTCTTCTGCATGAGATAGCTTTTCATCTGTGTATTAACATAAACAAAATCATTGTGATGTATCAAACTCTGTTTAGATGCCACATTGGCAAATCTGGATATATTTGTATGTGACGAAAGGAGAAGAGTACTGAACTCATATAAAATTTGCAAAATGCATTTTTCTGATACAAATCATCTCATCTTTCTTTGGACTACTGTTTATATTTGCATTTAGTTATGCTATTACTTCTGCCTGTATTTTATGATTATAAAGGTAACATTAGCAAATTACACTTGTGTAAAGTGACATCATTTAGTATCACAAGCAAGTTGGAGAATTACATTCATACACACACACACACACACACACACACACACAACACACATGCATGCATAAATTACCTATGCAAAGATACAGAAGCACACTGACAAACACAAACACTCACACATAGAAATGTATTTACAGTTAGACTCAGTTCCACATATTTTGAAGTTTGGTCAGTGTAAATCAATGTCTAACACATCAGATTTAGTGTATATATGTAAAAAAAAAATATATATATATATATATATACACACACACACACACATACATGCATAAATACATACATTCATACATACACACATACATACATATATATATATATATCTGGCTACATTAATTTCATGAGCAGGCTGTTCCGTTGATTGAACCAACTGGAACCCTTGTCATCGTAACTGACGGAGTGACACTATATATATATATATATATGTATATATAGTGTCACTCCGTCAGTTACGATGACAAGGGTTCCAGTTGGTTCAATCAACGGAACAGCCTGCTC